>NC_080778.1:7575757-7878787 GCF_020826845.1 Diceros bicornis minor | reverse complement strand
AATTATGCTTCTTAAAATTAGGCTAATTAGAAAAAACATATCAAAAGGCCATTTGTTTTTAAATCCAAATGATACCATACAAGTGTCATATACTTGATATGTTATGGAAGCTATAGTTAATAATATCACGTTTCTGACTCTTGTTGGTTACATTAGAGGGGTATTACATCTTTTGGATTTTTCAAATGTTTTTCTTTTATACACTTAAGGATTCCCAGATTTTCAATATGATAAAATTATAGGACTTTTATTGGCTGCCATATAATTTCTATCAGCTCCTCGAGGGCTATCCCAGATAATTGAAATACCTATTCAATTTCAAGGCAAATCAATTAATGCCCCTTCCATCTAAATTATCTCTATATTTCCAATAGAGAAATCCTGGAGCACTGCCACTCAGGGATTTTAAACTTGAATTCCTCAGCTGTAGTCCTTCTAAGCTTTAAAAATATCTATACTCCTCAGTGTTATGTGTTCTACCAGGTGTCCTTTTCCAAAATAATTTCATTTTAATTGAAAATCTATTAGGTCTTTTCACAATTATAGTTGAGCACTCCTCAGTACAACTATGCAGATTTCCATGCTGATCACTCTTATATGCCAAATTAACTGAGCCTTGAACCTATGGCATCTATCTGTGGTTTGTGATAAAACTTTGCTGCATTTTCACAATCCTTAACTGTTAAGTTCTTGAACAATCTTCTAGCTTTCTCTTAATTTTGAGCTAATAGATATTCAAACTTGATTCAGTTTTTCTAGCTACTTACCATATTTTTCTTTCGTTTTGCCTTTTCTTCAATCAGGTTTCCTCATCTTTTGTGCTTGATGGTCAGTGGCAGGGGTTCTTTTCACATGTTACACGATTTCCTGTGTCTCCTACACGGAGGTCATCATTCATCATTTCTCGTTACCTCTTTTTCATTATTTCCATATCCACATGCATTTCCACTGCAGCGCTTTGATCACTCGCTCTACTTTTTGCTGAACAGATATGGTTTAATGGGTTTGATAATGATCATAAGAGACCTGAAAAACAAATACAAATGTAGCAATCATTTTGCAGACTAATAAACAACTTGATACCCAATGAATACCATCTGTTTGTAATGGAAATATTTGACCACATGCATAATTTTATATTGATTAAATTTCATATGCTTAATTTTATAAATATAGGAGTTTCTCTAGTCACAGTTTTATATAAGGGATATGTTGAGTTCTATGGGAAAATCCCTACCCTCAAGAAGTTTATAACTTGAGCACTCTTTCTGATAATCTCTTTATAACTCAAAGTAGACTTAAAATTAAAATACATTAGATTAGGGGCTGGCTTGGTGGCATAGCAGTTAAGTTGGCGCATTCCACTATGGTGGCCCAGGGTTCACTAGTTCGGATCCTGGTCGTGGGCCTACTCACCACTCATCAAGCCATGCTGAGGTGGCATCCCATATAGAAGAACTAGAAGGACCTACAATTAGGATATAGAGCTATGTACTGGGGCTTTGGGGAAGAAAAAGGAAAAGAGGAAGATTGGCAACAGATGTTAGCGCAGGGCCAATCTAGAAAAAAAAATACACTAGATTAAAAAAGTTAACAGATTATAAACTCTGAAAGTAAGATTAGAAATATTTCCTCCTTGTGAAATAGCCTTGTTCCTCTCATTTTGGTTACTTTCCTAAATCAGAGTTTGAATTATTGGGAAGAATGTCCTTGACACAGTACTCCAGGTAAAGACTATTTAATCGATCTATGCAAGTACTTACTGACATAAAAACTTTGATAATCTTTTCATGTAATGGAGGACAGTGGGTTCCATCAGATAAACACTACATTAGAGGTCCACCATCTCTCTTATAGGATTTTGTTCTATTGTGTTAGGATTTTAAAGCAAATTAAAGTGTCTGTTGCTTCCACCTTTTTCGTTTGCATGTAACTGGGTCCTGAGTATTGTGATTATTGTGACAATAGAAGTAGAAAGCAGGATTGGTGGTTTCCTCTACCATCTTAGACTGTAATACCCCTTAAAGAGTTATGGCATTTTAGAGAAATCACAAAGAAACTAGATTTCTTTTGTGCTCTTCTTCTACACCTTTCTCAAATTAGGTTAAAATTAATTATCAGCATGAAAGAGTACAGTAAAGTAAAGGAGAAACACATATGATGGATACTCATAGCTGCTGGCATCTTCTCAAGGTGAAGTGAGTAATGATTTGAAAAAATAAAGAGAAATTTCCTTTGGAATAAAGCAAATAACTATCAGGAACATATTGGCAGCATAATACTTCCTAGAAAAGTGTATTCACTTTATTATGTTGTTAATGAAATATTTGTTCTCATTACTGTGTATGAGAGAGTATCTGAGGTGGAGGTAAGTGAAACCCCTTCTCCCCTTTAAGGTGTTGAGCAAGGAAACATGATAGCTGTACATATAACCACACTTCAGAGGAGAATAAAATAAACTGCTGTCAGGGATTAGGGGAAGGAGAATTTACTTCTAGTGTGAGCTGATGGTAGAAAGGATTTGTGAAATACTTTTGCACAATATTTTGGATTTGATGCAAAGAGAGAGAAGATGGAAGGGCATATGCGAAGTCAGAAAGGTGTAAAAACACAATATGTTCTCAGTAAATAATTAAATTAAGTTGTTAAAAAATAACGAAACTTTTGTTTGGGGCATGACAGATTAAATCAAATGTATTTATTTCCAGTCTGTCATTAGACTCACTAAAATAATAGAAAGGGGTTATTTTAAAAGAGCATAAATTCAAAAAAGCATGGAAATTGCTATAAGACCAACAAAATTTTGGAAGCTATAAAGCTTCCAGGGGTGTAACTGAGTTAACAAATCAAAGAAATCTAAAAATTAATGGGTAGTAAAGGGTCACAAGATATTTGAAGAAAGCTTCAAACACAAAGAGAAAAATCAAAACAAACACTTTTTTTCAAATTCCATGCAAACAGCACAATAAAGCTTGGAAAACATTTAATATTCTTGGGGAAATAAGAAAAAAAAATCCTTGAAACAGGAGAAGAAGGATGCAAAAGCATTTTTAAAAATGCTACTTGAGAGAGAGTCCTATGAGACAATAATGAAAATGCCTGCATCCTTGAATTCCAAGTAGTGAGGAATCATCGAGAGCATTTGAGCAAGTGGTGACATGATGAGGAACTTTGTCATAGGATCATTAACCTGGTAACAACAAAGAATGGGTTAGGAAAAAAGAGGCAGAGTTAAGATAAAAATTATATAGTAAAAGGAACTGAGGGTCCAAATTCGAGAAGGGCTAGTGGGAATAGAGGACAGCTTTAGGAGAAAAACGATTAGGGAATGGGAAAGAACTGGATATGTAGATACAAGAAGTAGACAAAGTGTTGAGTCTTATAAGATTTGAGAATTAATTTCAGTTTTAAGCCTTTTGGATTTGAGGTATTGATGGAGATATAAATTTTATTGACTATTACAGTAAATATTGGTCTCGGAAGACTAAGAACTGAACAGGGGATTTGGCAACCTGGAGGACAATGGGATCTTGAAGAGAACAGTTTTGGTGGAATGGTGGAGGTGAAAGCCGATTGGAATGGGGTTAAGAGAACACACAGAGAGGAACGGGAGACAATAGGAAGGACAATTGCAAGGAGTTTTGCAACAGAGGGGTATAGCTAGCAGAGAGTTCAAGAGAAAGTTTCATTAGGATGCAGTAGGGGAGAGAGAGTGGAGAACTCTTTTTATTTTGTTTTCCAGTTGGGCAGCAGAGAGCATCCTAACATCAGGAGAATTTTATGAAAGTTTACCATAATTTTTTATAAATCATGATAGGGATCAAACTTGCTTTTTAAAATACACAAACTGCCTACAATATACACACACAAAAATACTAGCATGTATACTGTAAAAAACAGATACATGTATTAACAATGCTGACTAGTTTCTGGCTAGTTTTTACATCATGTAAGAATAAATAAATTCAGATATTGGTATTTTTCTTTTTACAGCTTATCATTATTAGATTTTAAAAAAGCTTATTTTAGGTCTTTATAAGAATCAGCATATGAATGTAATGACAGATCCTTACTTCTTGCTGAAAAATCCTAGAAAAGCATAATTTTGATGGCATTTCATGGTCTTAATCAAGGTAGAGCTCTTCCTTTAAAAAAATACACAAACAAAAAAGTATAAACCATACCAAAATTCGTTATTTTGTTAATTATTTTTCTGTTGCCATCATTAGTTAAGTGCTCAATTTTCATTAATAAAAAACAATTGAAATCATTTAGTTTCAAACCATTTGAGTTTTTGTCACATTTATTTTCGTATTATCTGCATGTAGTACACAGGAATGGAAGTTTTTTGATAAATGAGATTTTTTTTTTTTAATGGGCTCACTAAAGAACAGACTCGAAACAAGATCTCCTAGTACCCCAGTGATAGGCAGGCTCATACCTGCTCTCTGATCCATGGTCCAATGCTTCATCCAAGAATCTGTATGACATTGTTAGTTAAAGTTGCTGGCTCAGCCATAAGCAAAAAGGCAGCTGAGACTCTAGTGGAGGGAATCGGCTTAAATGTTTATCCAAAAAAGCATTTAATTTTGTTTCTTTAATAATGAAGTCCTTTTTTAAGTATATCCATAAATCAGGAATAGGTAAAAGTAAAATGACAGATAGATGTGTAACACTTTGTAAAGATGGAATTGCTTCCACATAGATTCTTTTTGATACATTTTGATCAGTATGATAATACTATGGATAAAAATCATTGTTGTTGTTTTTTAGTGATAGAAATAATGGCAGGGGAGAAAAGTCGAACGTTCCTTTTATAGAGGGATCATTTTCTCCTGTTGTGTGTAGATCTTCTCTGTATCCCATTTAATCCTCCATTTCGAGACTGTTTAAAGGTCTCCATCTCTGTTGCGCTCCGGTAGGCTGTTTCAGTCAGCTCAGGTTGCTATAACAAAATACCATAGACTGGGGGGCTTACACAACAGACCTTTATTCCTCACAGTTCTGGAGGCTGAAAAGTCTGAGATCAGGGTGCCAATATGATCAAGTTCTGGTGAGAAGCCTCTTCCTGGCTTGCAGATGGCCACCTTCCAGCTGTGTCTTCACGTGGTGGAGAGAGAGATCATGTCTCTTGTCTCTTCTTATAAGGAGACACTAAGCCAGACCCATTCATGAGGCTCCACCCTCATAAGTTAATTACCTCCCCAAAGCCCCACCTCCAATTACCATCACACTGGGGATCAGGATTTCAACATATGAATTTGGGGACAGGACACAAACATTCAGTCTTTGCATAGGCTTTTTTATTATCTATGATGAGAAATACAATCAGACTATACTTCTTTAAAAGTTTATAAATCTTTATAAAATTTATCTGATTAGTTAATGGGAATTAATTGCTCTTATACCACTCGGGAACCTTCCTTCATTTTTTCTTTTGTTATTGGAGACATCGTCATGTAATATTTTCATTGTATATAGCCATTTCCTTTACTAGGCTGGATAGAGGTCCTTGGAGACAAGACCTGCCTCTTAGCTACCTCTGTTTGGCTAGTACTAGCATGGTTCTGGGCACACAGCAGGGGCTCAGGGTTGACCCAACTATATATATAATAGAGTCTAGGTTTGACCTCTGCACTTACCTGTTACCAATGAGCAAAACAATTTAGGACTCTGACAAAGAGAATTTTATAACTGTTAAAGGTACATGCTTATCTAATGTAAACTTTAATCAATTTTATATAATATATAAAATATATATAATATATATTATAATGTATAATGTACAATATATTATATAATGCATAAATCACATATACTTTTCAAAAGTATGCCCCTTGATAGCTATATACTTGAGGACTCTAAGTAATTACATAATTTACCTGAAATGTCTAAACAAAGAGTGTAGAAGAGGTTTAACCATTAAAGGTAATGTTAGTTTATATAATACATATACTTATCAAATTATGTGCACATCAAGTTTTCATGTTAAATAATGTTTTCAATGTCTATTATGATATTGGTGAGGTTTATCTTCATTTCAATTTCTGAATCATTTTAAAGCAGATTTATATATCAACTTTGTCTTTCTTGCCTATTAAACTTTTTACAAGGTAGTTAATTAGTTTAAACTAATACTTATAATTATATATTTTAACATTGAAAAGGTCCTTAGAAATCACCTTTCCCACCCACTTTCACTTATAAATATGAGGAAACAGGTACAGAGAAATTACAGGAGACGTATAAAATTACTACAAGTTTGGCCTATAATTACTCTATGATCAAAGATGGATCTAGGTTTTTGTGAGGCTTAAAGCTTATAGAATTTGGGAAGACCTTTTTAAGTAAAGAAATACATAATTAGATATGAAATTTAGTATTGACTTAGATGAGAAAAGAAATTAAGAAGCTGGAAAATATAATAAAATCCAGAAATTAACATTATTAGTTTCAAACTGTCTCATAGACCTTGACAGTACTTTTCTCTCTATATTTACTAGCTATGTAATCTTTGATCTTCTCTTCATGACAGCAATTGTGTAATGTCATTTTCTCTGGAAAACAAAGAAAGATAGTCAGACTCTCCTGTAGCACGGTTGATGAAAACTCATTTTTTACTTTGATGGTTTAGGAAAGTTTCTTTTGGCTTCACAACTCTGGATTGGTATTGCCACATCTCTAACTTCCTCCTCATTTGCATGCCCTTCCTCAGGCCATTGGGGAACCTCCTTTGATGTCTCTCAGTAAGCCTGCCCTCTGCCCACCCCCCATCATCCCATGAGGTCCAAGATAGCATCTGGACACACGACAGAGAAAGCAGATTCTGGGCTAATAGGGAGATAATGCTGGCTGCCCACCAACCTGCCTGGGCCTGGGCTCAGAGTATAGAGGTGACCAGGCTCCAACCCTCTGCAGGAGGCTGACATTGTGTTACCAGAAGAAGTCCATAGAAGTGAGGGGCCCTGAAGCTTAAGCTTCATTAATTCCATCGTATATCTGCCTCTGCCTATGCAAATCCTTTGCAAAAAGCCAAAAATTATTCTCCTTTTTACTAAGAATTTAAAACATCCTAATTGACCTGCTAAGTACTTAGAGAAAATTGATGACACCACATATTAAGGTAAAGAAGAGTTTTGTGTTTAACCTGTGTATCCCCAGGCCACATCTCCCTGAGGTTATATAAAGTTAGCAGTAAATCAACCAAAAAGTATTTCTCTGGCTCCACGTTCTACTGCACATTTACACAAACCCTGATCCCTCTTGAAGTCTCTCTCTCATACTCAAGCTCTAGGTAAAATTGGCAAAGTAGACCACTGTGTATCCTTGGATTTATTATTTGATGCATGTGATTTCATAAGGAAATACTTTAGTTTGTACTTTCATTTTAGAGATTGATCTCAAGTTTAATGTTAGCATTTCTGGAGCATCTTAAAGATGACTCTCTTACAACTCAATCCTACTATACGATTCAAGAGTAGTTTGTTTGAATGATCACATTCCCTGTACTTACCTTGAACTAGTGTTAAAATAAGGTTTCCTTCCTCCCTCTCTACCTACCTCTCTCTAGCCCCTCTCTCCCTTCCCTCCTTCCTGTGTTCCTTTCTTCCTCCACACATGTGTTGTGAGCACATTCTTTGGACCAAACAACGTTCTGGGTCATAAGTATATAGTCCTGAGCTAAACAGTCACTGTCCAAGGCCTCATAGAGCACACAATCTTAATATGTAAAATATGCATTTGCAACAACTGCAGGCCAGTGGTGTTGCAGTGTGCTATATGCGTGAGGATTTTTCAGTAGTTTTAAGAAAGAAAATAGATATAAGCATTGAGTTGTCACACGGTACATGTGGCAAAGTGGAGCTGAATCTAAAAGAAAAGCGAGTCAGCACAGTATTCATGATGTAAGTTCTGATTCAGTTTCAGTGGAACAGCTTCTGTCCCATCAAAATAGTGTCATGGGTCATGGGATGGAAAGGGGGATTTGTACTTTTTCTTGTTTAAATGTATGATCTGGGAATCTGCTTTGTTTTTATGGTTACATAAGTGTTATTAGCCTGAAAGAGCATCTACCTAGTTTTTATACGGTTTATTTATTTTTACTTATTTAACAAACATTTTTAAAGCCTTATAACTTGTCAGGCACCATACTAGATGTTTTACAAATATCTACTCATTTTATTTGTATGTATTTTAGTTACATTGTGGAAAAAACAATTCAGTACAAACTTGGAGGTCCAGGAGAATACGTTTTTGCTTTTATGGAGTCACTCAAATTTGAAATACCCTGTTGAAGATGATATTCCTGGTAAAAATATGGAGACTCAAGGAAATCTAAGTAGCAAATATGCAAATGTATTAACTCCCAACAACGAAAAGCATCTTCCTGCCTCAGTCTCTGAACTATGAGACTGTCTGTTGATTCCCTCCTCACAAAGCTCCTTGGTTCCTAAAGCAGATGGACATGTGGAACAGGATGCTCTGAGCCTCCCACCAAGTCTGGGCGGGCCTGAACTCTCAGAGTGAGCCTGGCTTGGGTTGGCCTCTGAGTTTCCAACACTACATTTTTTTAAAAAAGGGAAAACATTCCTACTTCTTGAAGGACATGGCTTTATCCACAGTGCTGGGTTGGTCTGGTTACAAGGAATTCTATTGAAAATATAATCTAATAGTCACTCCCATTATGCCATTGTATGCTGGTCATACTTCAGCAGGAAAAATATATGTAGAGAGAAAATGCACTGTTACTCTTATTTGGACTAACTTTTACTCCTCTGATCCTTCCCTAGTTTGTTATCAACCCATTTCAAACATTCTAACAGCCTCGTTCAGAATTCAAAATTGTAAGTCATCTAAAAGAATGTCAAAATAGACAAGTCCTGGAGCTTGGAAGCCAAGGAAAAGATAGAGAGTTATGAGAAAAATCCATCCTTCTTCCCTTAGAATAAGTATTAAGAGTATTTATTTTTACATGCTAATTCAATAATCAATAAGAATATGATAGACAATTTCAAACCATGTGTAGACCCATTTCCAGTCAAGATGGAATAGCAGGAATTGAATTTATCCTCCTATCTGAAATAACTCCAGACAAAATATATGAAACAATAGCACTTAAGCCACTGGACATCAGGAATGAAGGGCAGTGATCCCTGAGAGATGGGAAACAAATGAGGTGAGTCCTACAATTGTCTCAACTTCCTGCCTAGGGAAAGTTTCCAGGCTGTGACACAGGAGGCACGCTATGGACTGAATTGTGTCTCTCTGAAAGTTATATGTTGAAGCCCTAACGTCTAATATTTGGACATAAAGCCTTTGAAAGATTAGGTTCAGATGAGTCATGAGGGTGGGGCCCTCCTGATGGGATTAGTGCCCTTTTGAAAAGAGATACCAGAGAGCGTGTTCTCTCTCTTTCTCTCTCTACCATGTGAGGAGACAGACCAGAGGTGGCAGTCTACAAGGCAAGAGGAAAGATCTCATCAGAACCTGACCATGCTGACACCCTGACCTCAGACTTTCAGCCTCCAGAACTGTGAGAAACAAATTTCTGTTGTTTAAACTGCCCAGACTGTGGTATTTTGTTATTGCCACCCAAGCTGACTGATACAGGGCAGGAGCCCAGGCAGAGCCCAGCTGTCTCCTGAAATTCAGGAGTTGGAGCTGGGAATTCAGGGGAGTCAAGTCAGCTAGAGTTCACAGGCCAGGGTCTGAGAGAGGAATGAGGTGCCCAAGGAGATCCCCTGAGATCTGCAGAGATCTCCCTCAAGTGGTTTGCTGAGTATGATCAGTGCATATGTTTGAGGAGATCACCAGAATCTGAGAAAGGGCCACCTGGAAGGATAAGACAGAATGTGGCCAGGGGTCAACATGGTGGGAAGTAGTTCCTCTTCCTGGTAGCCTGAGCAGAGAAACTAGTAACTCAAGGGGCAGTGGTTAGAGTACTAAGAAGGGCCTACCACACTAGGGGGAAATGAACCCTAGTCAAATGCTGATTTGGGACCACCTAATAAAGCTTAGAAGTAAGACCTGAAAGGATCATAGTGGTCTCAAATATCCCAATAAATTAACCATGTGCAGAGAAATCTTAAGAGTATCTGTAGAAATAATAAAATTTTCAGCATCAAAAAGATAATGTCTGAAATGTCTGTCAACCAATAAAATATTACCAAACATGTGAAGAAGCATGAAAGCAAAGAAATACAACCCAAAATGAGGTGAAAGAGCAATCCATTGAAACTGACCAGAAATTATGCAGATGATAGAAATAGGACATTAAAATAGTTCTCATGACTATATTCCATATTTTCAAGGAGCTAGAGGAATCATCTTACATGCTAGTAGAGACATTAAAGATATAAAAAGATCCAAATCTAACTTTAAGATCCCTACAATGTCTGAGGGGAAAAACACACTAGGTGAAATTAACGGCAGATTAGACATTGCAGGAAAAACAATTAGTGAACTAAAGACAGCAATAGAAACTATCCAAAATGAAACACAGAAAGATGAAAGAATTAAGAAATAAATGAAAAGAGCATTAATGATCTGTGAGACAACTAGAAGAGACCTAATATATGTGTAATTAAAGTCAGTGAAAGGGAGAGGAGTGGTAGATAAAATAATTGAAGAGATGTTGGTTGAAAATTTTCCAAAGTTGGTAAAAACTATAAACTTACAGATCTAAGAAGTTCAGTAAAACCCAAGTACAAGGAACATGGAGAAAACTGCACCAAGGCGCATTATAATCCAATTGTTTAAAACAAGTAATAAAAAAATTTAAGAACAGATATAGAAAAATGATGCATTATGAACAGAAGAAAGAAGATAAGTATGACATCAGATTTGTGGGGAAAAAAGTGCAAGCTAGAAGACAGTGGAGGAACATCTTTAAAGCACTCCAAAAAACTGTTGACATATAATTCCTTATCCTGAGAAAATATTTTCAAAACTGAAGGTGAAATACAGGCTTTTTCAGATATACGTATGTTGAAAAATTTTCTCGCCAGCAGACATTCACTAAAAGAAATCTTAAAAGAAGTCTTCTAGCAGAGGAAAACCAGAAACCAGAGAGAAACCTGAATCTACATAGAAGAGCAAAGAAACCAGAAACAGAAGCTGCAAGAGTAAATATACTTTATTTCTCTAATTATTTTAGATAATATCTAATATTTTCTGATTATTCAAATCTTTAAAATTAATCTACTGTTTAAATAAAATATAACAGTGTAGTGTAGAGTTTCTAACATATATAGAAGTAAAACCTATGACTATAATAGCATAAAGGTCCAAAGGAGAGAAAAGGAAGTATGCTTTTGGAAGGTTTTTTAATACATGCATACGACTACATCAAACTAAAAAGCTTCTGCACAGCAAAGGAAACCATCAACAAAACGAAAAGACAACCTAACAAGTGGGAGAAGATATTTGCAAACCATACATCTGATAAGGGCTTAATCTCCAACATATATAAAGAACTCATGCATCTCAACAACAAAAAAACTACCAACCCAATTAAAAAATGGGCAAAAGACCTGAAAAGACATTTCTCCAAAGAAGATATACAGATGGCCAACAGACACATGAAAAGATGTTCAAAATCACTAACTATCAGGGAAATGCAAATCAAAACTACAATGAGATATCACCTCACGCCTGTCAGAATGGCTATAATTAACAAGACAGGAAACAACATGTGTTGGAGAGGATGTGGAGAGAAGGGAACTCTCATACACTGCTGGTGGGAGTGCAAACTGGTGCAGCCACTATGGAAAACTGTATGGAGATTCCTCAAAAAATCAAGGACAGAACTACCATATGATCCAGCTATTCCACTGTTGGGTATTTATCCAAAGGACTTGAAAACACCAATTTGTAAAGGTACATGCACCCCTGTGTTCATTGTAGCGTTATTCACAATAGCCAAGACTTGGAAGCAACCTAAGTGCCCATCAAGGGACGAATGGATAAAGAAGCTGTGGTATATATACACAATGGAATACTACTCAGCCATAAGAAATGATGAAATCCAGCCATTTGTGACAACATGGATGGACATTGAGGGTATAATGCAAAGTGAAATAAGTCAGAGGGAGAAGGTCAAATACTGTATGATTTCCTTCATTAAGTAGTAGATAATAACAACAACGAACAAACACATAGGGACAGAGATTGGATTGGTGGTTGCCAGGGGGAGGGAGGGGGGTGAAGGGGATGGTTCGGTACATGTGTGTGGTGATGGGTTGTAGTTGGTGTTTTGGTGGTGAACATGATGTAATCTGTGCAGAAGTGAAGGTGTAGTGATGTACACCTTAAATTTTTACAATGTTGTAAACCAATGTTACTACAATAAACAAAAAATTAAAAAAAAAATACATACATATGTTGGAGATATTGCAGTTTCAATTCCAGACCACTGTAATAAAGCTAATATTGCAATAAAGCAATCACACAAATTTTTTGGTTTCCCAGTGCATATAAAAGTTATGTTTACACTATACTGTAGTCTATTGAATGTGCAATTGCATTATGTCTAAAAAAAATGTCCACACCTTAATTAAAAATATTTTATTGCTAAAAAATGCTAACCATCATTTGAGCCTTCAGCAAGTCCTAATCTTTTTGCTGGTGGAGGGTCTTGTAGAAGACACAATATCTACAAAGTGCAATAAAGCGAAATGCAATAAGATGAGGTATTCCTATGCTACACATGATAGGTAGTATACCAGCACTTGAAAATAGACAGTGATAAATTAAAAATATTTACTTTAAACCCTAAAGCAACCTCTAAAATAATAATTATTATAGCTAATTAGGCAAAAAGAGGATATAAAACATAATAATAAAAATTCTCAAGTAATGCAAGGGAAGACAGAAAAGGAACAAAGAACAAATGAAAGAAAATAGCAATATGTATATTTAAACCCAACAATATCCATGATCATATTAAATGTAAATGGCTTAAAATTAAAAGGCAGGGATTATCATATTGAATTTTAAAAAAAAGATCCAACTAAGTCCTGCCTACAAGAAACCCACTTCAAATATAAAAATATAAATAGGGTAAAATTAAAAGGATGGAAAAAGATATAACATGCTAACGCTAGTCAAAATAAAGCTGCAGTGGCTAATTAATGTCAAACAAAGTATATATCAGAACAGAGAGTAGTACCATGAATGAAGAGGGTCATTTCATAGTAATAGATGGATCTGTTTATCATGAAGACATGACAATCCTAAACATTAAGCAAAAACTGATAGAATTGCATGGAGAAACACACAAATCCACGATGATAGAGATCTCAACACCTCTTCCCCAATAATGAATAGAAGAGTTGACAGAAAAACAGTAAGGATATAGTCAACTGGAACAATGCTGACAACCAACTTGACATAATTGACATTTATAGAGCATTCCAACAAATAACATCAGAATACACATTCCTTTTGAGTGAACATGGAACATTTGTCAAGATTGGCCATATTCTGGGTCAACTCAACTGTTTATCAGTAGGTTAAAGGATAAACAAATTATGTAAAAAACAACAACAGCCATATTATGAATGGAAAGGTGATGAACTACAGATAAAATATAAGTAAAGAGATTAAAAAAGAGCAAAAATACCCAATTATAACAAACATTCACTATTGCAAAATATTTGGAATGTGTGTTAATTCAAACAGATTTTTTCTGAATTATATTTTCTTTAAGTGGAGTGTAAATAATGCCATATTTTATTTATTTATTTATTTATTTATTTGGTGAAGAAGATTTGTCCTGAGCTAACATCTGCTGCCAATCTTCCTCTTTTTGCTTGAGGAAGATTGTCTCTTAGCTAACTTCTGTGCAAACCTTCCTCTATTTTGTATGCGGTATACCCCCACAGCATGGCTTGATGAGCAATGTGTAGATCCGCACCTGGAATCCAAACCCGTGACCCCCAGGCTGCCGAAGTGGAGTGCGTGAACTTAACCACTGCGCCACCAGGCTGGCCCCAATAATGCCATATTTTAGAGAGCAAAATTTAAGCAGTGTGAATCAGTCAGCTATTACTTTTAAATTTCAGATTTTCTCTTTGTAAAACATAGCACTTTCTCTAAAAGTCAATTTTCCAATGCCATATGCTTTACGAGGTTAAAGTAATTGTGGTAATACTTAATTTAACTGGTACTATCTATGTACATCTGTGGTTTATTAATATTATTTGGTTGTGCAATTTTGCTGAATTACCTTGTTAAGGGAAATTACAGGTAAAAAAGTGTTCTGGAAAAATGGACCATATCAACTTAATTCAGAGTTTTCTATCCCAAAGTTTGTGTAAATCCAGAATTAATTTTTGTCAAATGATTTTATGAAAGCAACCTTTTAGGAAAGGTTTCTAGGAAAAAATTTTTAAAAATTAATTTTAATGGAAATGCTATGAATTTTTAAATATTTTATTTAATTTTAATCCTTACAAGTTTGTGAGGAAGGCATTATTATTCTCAGTTTTACAGTTGAGCAAACTCAAGCTCATATGATTTAATAACCTATTGGAAGTCAAACAATTGCATAGCAACAGATAGGGGTCTTCTAAATCTATCTCCAATAGTTTTCCACTAACTTCATACTGAAACTTACACACAACATAAATCACCTAGATTCACATCCAGAAATAGCCGTTCAATATTTTTTTGGTGATTGATGAAATATTGCCTTAACTGGAAAACCAGGTAACTAAAGTTTGATAACATGAAATGAAAACTGAACATGTAAAGTTAATGAAAGGAAGGAATACTTATTTTGTTAACAGAGTATAGATAAATAATAATTTGCATTTTTTTACCAGAAAATATATTTGTTGGAAATAAAAGTAAGGGCATTTGAGCAAATATAATTCACAATTTCAGAATAGCAACATCCCACTAAGATAAAATACATCCAAGTTCTAGCCCACCATTGGGAAAATGAGTGATTCTTTTTAGACTACATAAAAATGTACTCTCTCTCTCTATATATATATTATACTTTTTTTGTGAGGAAGATTAGCCCTGAGCTAACATCCATTGCTAATCCTCCTCTTTTTGCTGAGAAAGATTAGACCTGGGCTAATATCTGTGCCCATCTTCCTCTACTTTATATGGGATGCCGCCACAGCATGGCTTGACAAGCAGTGCCTCGGTCTGCGCCCAGGATCTGAGCCTACAAATCCTGGGCCGCCGAAGCAGAACATGCAAGCTTAATCGCTACACCACTGGGCCGGCCCCTGCTCTCAATATTTTGTAAGCATTCTTCCACAAGTTCTCAATTCTCTCTCTGTCCTCTCCATACACACACATATATACTACTAGTACAAGGAAATCATGTTATATCTGCTGTTTTTGATTCATTGGCACCTCTTTCTATGTGAATTATTAGTTTACATTATAATTTTTAGTGGTTGTTTAGAATTCCACTTTTAAGGAGGTGACTAATTTAACCAATCTCTGCTTTAGAGGCACTTAATAGTTTTTCTCTATTTTAAAATGTGATATGATACTTTTTCTTGTATTTACATCTCTGTGAACTTTCTAATTATCTCATTAGTATAAATTCCTGGAAGTGTAATTGCTGGATCAAAGGATATTAACATAAATTTTGAGACCTATTATCCAACTTCCCTCTGGAAGGATTGTGCTTGATTTGGAGTCCCTCTCACAGAAATGATTGTATTTCCTTTATACTCTTGTCAACAATTGATATTATCAATGCATTTTTGACAACTGGTTAAAAGGAAATGGCCTCTCCTTGTTTTTATATTAAATGAACATAAGATATTATGTTTTCATATGCCGTTTTACCATTTTAAATATATTTTATTCTTTATTATAAATATGAAATCATTTAGTCAAGTTCCTTAACCATTTCATTAGTTTGATTATAATTATATTGACTTTACAGATTAATTAGGTGAAAATAGCAAATTTAGAATATGAGTCTTCCCACAGTAAAACAAGATTCAAATCTTCATTTCCTCAAGCCTTCCTTTATGTCCTTCAGTAGAGCTTTGTTGCTTTCTTCATTCAACAATGTGTCAGGAACTCACCAAACCTCTTTCTGTCTGACTAGTTTTTGATCTTCCCTTGTAGTTAAGAAAGCCATGTAACTAAGTCGTAGCCAATGAACACCACTTCCAGACCTTGTTCTAAAATTCCCCACCTGTGGTCATCTTATCTCAGTTTCTCCATCTCCTTGTCTGAATGGAAAGGACCTCGAGGAAGGTAGGCCCACGAGATGGAAGGATTACATTAAAGGCTACCCACCAAGCAGGAACATCTACATTGGACTTAATATGATCAAGAAAGTAGCTTTTATAGTTTTAGGCCAGTGAGATTTTTTGATCTGTGCTTTTGCTGTGTCTTTTTGTGTGTCATAGCAAACAGTGTTTTCCTAATACAGAAATTCATAAATTGGTTCTAGGAATGGGGTGATACCGTAACAGAAACCTAAAACTATGTGTTGGCACTAATGGCTT
Organism: Diceros bicornis minor; assembly: GCF_020826845.1. Taxonomy (NCBI): domain Eukaryota; kingdom Metazoa; phylum Chordata; class Mammalia; order Perissodactyla; family Rhinocerotidae; genus Diceros; species Diceros bicornis. The sequence continues at coordinate 7,862,297 of NC_080778.1, read as the reverse complement.
AGCAACTGGGCAGCAGGGCTGTGAGAAAAATGGTAGAGCAGACTAAAAGGCTGAGCAATGTTGAGATTCTATGAAAAACAATTTTAATGTCAACTGTGCCGATTTGAAAGGCAGACTTAGCACCTACTGACACTGTGGCTCTGGGGAGATGCTTGGAAAGGCTCAGAATACTATTGTTGGCTATTCTAGCCAGTAGAATGTTGGCTATTCTTGGTGTCTTCAGCAAGGTGTTATAAGAAAGAGGTTGAGATCAGGTAAGAATGGGCTCATTTCCAAGCAGGGAAGAATGCGAATGGAGAAATTTCAGTGATCAAAATCCTTACAGATTTGGAAAATGCAACTGCCTCTTGAGCCCAAATAGTAATAAATATGCTTGAGAAAGTTCTTAGCTTCAAAGGCCCAGTTAAATGTCTCAGTTGAACAAACTGTTGCAGCCCTGCAGCCTAGATCCAATTACATATATGGCTTTCCCAACTAGTTTTTCATATAGCTTTAGGGTAGACACAATTATGTTCATACGTGCGTGCGCGTGCACACCCCCCCACACACACACACACAGATAGTGTCATGGTGGCAAGGAAGCAAGGAAACAAATCAAATTTGAGAAATAGTACTAGGAAAGATCTTTGGCTGTAGTTATTAGTGTGTAAAACTGATTAGAAAGAAACGCGTTAAGTCCACATTAATTTTAGGATAATTATATTGCCAAAGAAACCAGGAGCTAAGACAAAAAAAGTCTTTGCCTGTTAATTACTTACACAAACCTTGGATCCTCAAACTTGCAAAGCAAGAAGCTCCCAATGGAGCTGTACCCCCAATTCTGAGGATGTATACCCAGTCTCCCATGTAGGATAACAAACACTAGGAAATCCTTGAAGGTGGAGCCAGGACCCATGGAGGACTGTGTAGGGGGGAGTTCCCTCCAGAGAGCAAGATTAGGTCCTAATCAAGGAATTTCTCCCACCACCACAACAGCAGAATTTCACAATGTCTTCCTGGCAGGGACTGCTATATTTATGCCTTGCCTTTCCTAAATTGATGTGTTTGTTGTAACTTCCTTTTCCCGTTCCATCATTGTAGATTAGAGTACAGAGGGGCAGATAAGTTGCCTTTTGAATTCATACATGTGGCATTGCTCAGAGATCCTCAACTTTGAGCTCTTTGATTCCTGGGTGGAGATGTTGGGTTGTCTATGAAGACTGGCTATTATCTAGGGGTGAAAAAAAGAGTTAAAATAGAAATTTGGCAATGAGACTGGTGGACTTTGGTAAAGACTAGTTAGAGTCCTACAAAATCTGTTTTCTCATGCTCCTGGGCACACAGCTAGATTACATTTACCAGCCTCCCTTGCAGCTAGATGTGGCTATTTTACTGAATTTTAGCCAGTGGAATGTGCGTGGAAATAATGTATGCCATTCTCAGTATGGTCCATAAAAACCTTCTATGGACAATCATCCCTTATCTCTCTTTCCCATCAGCTCACTTAATGGAGAGAACTCCTAGGGCCTGGAAAAGGATATAGCCACACTGTATAGGAAGCTGATTCCCAGAATGACCAAGTAGAAGGCAAGGATAGCTGCTTTGGACTTTGATCAGAAGAAATTTTAATGGGTTTCACACAATAAAAGTTGATTAGGGGTTTTGATTATTACAGTAGCGAGTGTTTTTTACACTAATACAATTTTTATTTTGTTGTTAAATTTCTCCCTCTCATTTTTTAATGTTTTGGAGGTTGACCTTGTGAATTCTTCAAGAATCCAGGATGGACAGAGTCCATAAATTTTTTCAATTGCATTGTATCAGTTAGGTTTAACTTAGGCTTCATAAAAAAAGAATCAAATGCATTGTTACGGCAGAGTTCTCTTAAGTCGAATATAGTACACAATGAACTATACATTGGCCATAATTTCCAAATAACATCTTAAATTGCACAAAAGAGTAGTTGTTTTGCAAGTAGAAATACTGAAATTTCTGGCATGAGTAATAGTTTATATTAGGAAGAAAAATAAATATGTGATCTGCCCTCAGCTTTTGCATGATAGCAGAGAAGTGATTGATATTAGGTTATTCATTTATGGGTAGCTCATCTGTGTTTTATATTTTACCTTGTCTGGCTGAGAAGACCTACCAATTTTATTAGGGCTGCTGATGTACTCTGTACTTAAAGTTTTATTACCTGGTAGAGAAGCTACAAAATATTGGCAGTCTTTAATAACGAGCACTTTGTGTTTCCTTGTGTCAGCAAATTTCTTAGATTAATACCCTGTGTTTGATTGATGGAGTCGTACTGAGCCTTTTTCTTTTTTAAGGTTCTAATTTCTCTAAACGCTTGTAAAAAAAAAAAACTAGCAGGAAGTCTAACATGTATATGTAGTTTAACATATATGTTTATAGTTGACCTATCTCTCTCTCTTTTCCTAGGCAAATCTTTACCTGAAGCTGATATTAAATATTTATCTGATTATAAATAATAAACATGCTGTTATTCATGTTATTAGGTATAAAATATTTTTACAAACCAACAACACAAGATTTAGGAAGAAATTTATAAACCTTAATGTTCTGGAAGTGGGAGGCATAAGGGGGCTTGTTCTTTAATATTTTTGAAACTTATTAAAGGTTGTTCAATGTCAGTTGTTGGACAAGTACCCTGAATTTTTAAAATCTTGAGACAAGAATTTAAAAAGATTAATTGAAGTAAATATTTGATCTGTCGTTTTTATGTGAAACTTGATATATCAATTATTTGCCATGAATATAAAAGAATGGCAATGATATTTTTCCCTCTTTTGATCATTGGATGAGAAGGAGGTAACTTAGTGACTCCTGAAAGCTTGGAACAATTTTCAGAATAATCGAACCTTGATTGAGTTTTGCCATAATCATTTTAATAATATTTCTATCATAGAGTTGTTAGTTCCTATAGCACTAGGTAACAAAGTCTTGATGAAATATATAAATTTCTTTTATTTAGTTTTATAGCATAACTGTGTTGGTACATCAAATATTTGAACAGGCCTATTATTTATAGAGAACTAACAACTCATCTTTTGAAGGGAAAAATCAAAGAAGATTATCATAAAAATCCATAATCATGTTGTTTTCCAAAGTATAATTTTCTCTAAGGAGTATATTTTTCTTTATAGAAATAAAAAAGAATATCTACTGTCTGAAATTATTCTTTGTTAAGTTATAGGATGAGGTTTCTTACATCATATTATATTTAGCTATTTGAAAATTAAATATTTCAGATCATATGAATAGCGTGCATTAATTTACATAAATGAGTTTATCTTTCAATATATTATCAAATATTAATTTAGACTGTTCTCATAAGTCTCTTGCAATTCCTCAGTAGAAAATAATTTCCTGTGAATTTACATTATTTATCCCTATATAACCAGGGTGAGATAAATGTGCCAAAACAATTGGCCAGAGAGAGTGCAAGTTCATTTAGACCACTCTTAAAAGTATCATAGGAGAGCTTGATTATAATTTAGCATGATTTGAATCATGTCCTCCAAACCTTTATTTCTGTCTGCACATGGAGTAAAAACCTTACCATAATTATACTTTAACATTGATGATTTAGTTTCCCAGCACTGATATACTAATATTAGAACTGATGTCAAATAGTAAGTAATTCTTCTGTTTTATCGGTGTAGAGAGAGATTCTGCTTTCATACGATTTTTTTAAAAGTAGTAAAGTATATCTAAATGATGTTTAAGTGTTGTTAGATCTAACATGGTTGGAAAAAATCTTTACTTGCTTCCTTTGAATGATGTTGGCATGAACTAAATGTTCCTGAATTGGCAATGGTGTGTAACAGACCCTGGGGTTAAAAAAATATATATCATTAAAGCGAAATAATTCAGACATGCATGCTCATAGACTTTACAGGCCTTGTATAGTTTTCTCTTCTTTAGTCCAATTTTAAATATCCTAATGGAGTGTTCTATTGTTTTGTAACATGTCAAATAATTTTCTTCTTTATAATTCCTTTTTGCTTAGCTATTCCATTCTTTTAATCTTTCCTCGTAAATCAATCTTTCTGGCTCATTAATCATCTGTACTACCTTTTTAAAAATTTTGCTATATATATCCCTTTCCCCAGTATCTTGTAAATCTGATATTCCCTCTGCACAAAATTTATTACACATTCTTAAGTAGGATGAAAATATAAATTGCTTTTTGGAAGAATGGTGCTTTAACATTAAAATGTCTCTAAGAGTAGTCTTATCTGGATCTGTGTTGATCCTGCTATGTATCAAAAGACAACTTAAAGCCAGAAGAGATCCAAATAAGTCTTTTAAATTACTTTGCACTTCTAAAATACTGGATCACGTTTGACTAGCTCTAGTAAAATGACAAGATTTATTGCATATAAAACCTCAGTCATGTATTATTGTGTATTGTCCAGAAAAATTTCCCAAAGAAGAAACATATATTTTTTAAAAGGTAGTAGAATTTATTATTAGTGTAAATGAACATATTTCTAACCAGTTTTTCTTCTTCTAGAATATACTACAGTTAGGAAGAATTAGCATGTTGCTTTCAATTTATATATGTGGTACTTGTAATTTCACACACTTTAAGATATGTTTTATAGAGAGTGTAAGATTTACTGAGAAACAATCACTGTTATGCAGATACTTAACTTTTGATTCTGTATGTGTGCGCTTACCAGGGTTGAGAGCCAAGCTGAAAACAGTGGTTTCAGTGGATGCATTTGCTCTTCTTCCCCAACCCTGACTCTAGTTTGCTTTGTGCTTCGTCTTGACTTGCCTACCTCTGTAGATCCAGACCCAGGTCCAAGACTGCAGCATCCCCTTTGACACCGCCTTCTTTCCTCCGCCACCCGACATGTAAATTTTCAAATATGTCAGAACACTGTCTCCTTATATCTGCTGCTGTCTTGTTGTTTTATACAATGTATGTATAGATTGCCAGATCCTTCTATAATGTAAACTCCAAGAGAGCGGGGATCTTATCTGTCTTATTCACTCCTGAATGCCTGAAACCTAGCACAACAAATGCTCAGAAAATATGTATTTAGGGGCCGGCCTGGTAGCATAGCAGTTAAGTTTCCACGCTCCGCTTCAGTGGCCTGGGGTTCCCAGGTTCCATCCCAGGCGCGCACCAACGCACCACTTGTCAGGCCATGCTGTGCTGGCGTCCCATATAAAGTAGAGGAAGATGGGCACGGATGTTAGCTCAGGGCTATTCTTCCTCAGCAAAAGGATGGAGGACTGGCCCTGAGCTAATCTTCCTCACACACACACACACACACACACACAATATATATGTGGTTAATGAATTAAAAAATGTCACTTCTGTCTGTCTTCCCTTTCCATTCAGATTAGCACTGCCCTGGTGCTTTCTCATCTGTTTAGATTGTTTAAAATAAATGGCATCTGTTCAATTTAAATTTCACCACCCAGTACTTTGTTCTAGAAGGAAGATGGGGAAGTGCAGGGGGTAATATGCAATTTTAAACAGGGGTGGTCATGAAAAGCTTTCTTGAGAAGGTGAGTCATGAGAAGGGATGAGTTCTGATGCACACCTGGGGGTCTGCCCTAGCTGGAAGCAGGAGCAGGTCATCCATACCCATAGGCAGGAAGGCAGCGAGGGTTTTACAGGCTGTTAGGTGCATGGATGTGGTGGTGGAGCATATGGAAGTTCTCTATGTCATTTCTACTTTTCAGTGAATAGGAGCAAGGTCATCAGCTGTGAATGAGGATGGAGAAGAGGTGCTGGAGAATTGAGGAGAGAATAAACGATATGAAATAGCTGTCTATGTGACTGATAGAGTGAAAGGAGTAGGGAAGTATAATAAAATTGCCAGCCTGGTTGTCTTGCTCCAGCCAAATTCCGCTGTAGAGCTGTTAACACAGTTGGCAGAGCTTGATTTAGGCAGCATTAAGCTTTTGACAAGTACAACAAACCAAGAAGAGGGTCAAGGGAGTTGAGGATGAGTGCAAGGGAGGGATTATTATAGGAACTGACCATGAAGTGTGGAGAGAGGGAGTGAAGGAAAAGGAGGTAGATAATTGTTACAGTGAGGAGTTGTAGGGTTTTAGGATTAGGGATTCACAGAGACTGAGCTAGGAAGATAATAATAAGTGGTAGCCTTAGTGTAGGATACTTGAAGTTGAAATTATGGAGGGGCTGCAATTTTTTGTAATAAACCTCTGAGTAATTGGCTGGCCAGGATGCAGATCAAGATCACTGAAGGAGAACAGGTCAAGGAGCTTGAGAGGCCAAGATACTGGTCCCATTATCTACATAGATATTGAGATCTTATAGAATAGTCTGGAAGCAGCAATGAGGAGTAAAGCAGTTCTCCATTGCTAGGCCTAGTGTTATTTAATGGGTTTTGGAGAGAAAATAACCAACATTGCAGGGGATGCAGTGTCCTTAGGGGACTGTCACATTTCAGTCTGAACAAGAAGATGAAGAAAACACCCTGAGACAGGTGGAGGGTACAGAGGTACGGGGAAAGGGTTTTAGCATTTGATGAGGAGGAAGTGGGCTCAGAAAAGAGGATGTGTAGAACCCCATGGGAATTTGGACGCAGAATGTGAGGCGACTAGTGTCTACACCTTTTTTGGGCTAAAAGCCATGAGAAGATTAGTTCTGTTGGTGCCAAGGCCAAAGGTGTTTGTTGGCCACGAGTGTGGGAGGGGTAGTGCGATTGAGTTCAGCTCTCTCTTGAGCCCTGAGTTGAGGAGGGGTAATCAAGGGAGAGTAGATCTTCCTCCTAACACAAGGGCTCCTTCTTGACACGTGTCCATGGTAAATTTGTAGTTTATTCATTTTTACCACCTCATTCCATCTTGTGGAAGTGCTTTAATTATTTACTCATCTACTTATTAAGGATCTTGTGTTGTTCCCTTTTTTTCTGTTTTACAAACAATGCTGCTATGAACATCCTCCTAAACATCTACCAGTACACTTTTCTTATTGAGAAAGACAATAATCATGTGCAAAAGATTCTCTAGGTAGATGCCTAGGAATACAGTTGCATGGTCACAGGGAGATGCATCTTTGTGTATGCAACTTTACTAGACAATGCCAAGTGTTTTCCAAGGTGGCTGTGTCAGTTTACGCTCTAACCAGCAGGAATGAGACTTCCTGTTCCTCCATTTCTTCTCTAACATTTCATATTATCAGATTTTTTTGTCATTTGGTAGCATGAAGATGTTTTATTAATGTTCTATTTGCACCCCTGTGATTATTTATAAAATGTAACTTTTTAAAAAATTTTTGTTTATTGTAGTAACATTGGTTTATAACGTTGTATAAATTTTAGGTGTACATCATTATACTTCTATTTCTGCATAGATTACATCATGTTCACCACTCAAATACCTTTGTTTATTGGATATTCAGTTATACTCTTCTGTGAAGTTGCAGTTTATTGGGTTATCTTTTTCTTATTGATGTGTTTGAGTACTTATATGTTTTGGGTACTAATTTCTCATCAATCATATGTCTTGGATATATCTCTTAAGTTTGTGGCTTAACCTTTTAACTTTTTAAATTGTGTCTCTTGATGAACAATCATCATTAATTTTAACGGACAAATTTATCAATCTTTCCTTTATCGTTTTTGCTTTTATCTTCCTTAAGAAACCCTTCCCTATCTGAAAATCATAAAGTTTTTTCTGTATTTTCATTAAAATTTGTGTGGGTTGACTTTAATTTTTAAGTCTTTAAATCACATGGAGTTGAATTTGTGTGTGGTGTGAGGTAGAGCTCCAATTTCACTTTTTTGCATGAATATACAGTTGTCTCAACACCATATATTGAATAGTACAGCCTTTCCCCATTCATCAGCAAAGTCACCTCTACTATGTTATCAAGTTAATTCATGCATTCATTAGACAAATATTTATGGAACACCTAATCTGTACCTGCTATTAATTTAACAAGGAACAAAACAAGCAATAATCTATTATGGAGTTTATAACTTATCTCGGGTAGGAAGGCAATAAACAATTAACATTATAAATACATTCCATAGTATGTTAGATAGGAATGAATACCACGGAAAAGAGAAAAAGCAGAGCTGGATAAGGGATTTTGGGGTCCAAAGTGGGGAGCCTGTTACCTTAAATGGGATGGTCATGGGAGGTCTCACTGAGGAGATTTGGGCAGACACTGGAGCAGAAAAAGAGCAGCAGGGAAGCCAGTGTGTTGGAGTAGAGTGAGCTATGGAGATAGGAGAGGAAACCAGAGAAGAAATGGGGGGATATGCATGGCTTTATAGGCTGTTCTATGGACCCTTTTTCAGGACACGTTGGTTCTTTCTTTTTCTTTTTAATTTAAGTATTTGGTCCATTTGGAACTAATTATGTTGTAAAGTGTGAGAAGTTGATCCAATTTTATTTTTTGTAGATGGCTACACAGTTGTCCCAATACCAACTAATGAGTGGTCCATATTTTCCCCACTAATTTGAGGTCTACTTGGTGATATAGTAAATGTACGTAATTATTTGGGACATATCTATTGTGCATATCTATTCATATTGTACATATGTAAGACATATTAATTGTACATATGTATTGGTAGATTACTGTTCTATTCTTGTACCTGTACACACTGATTCTTATTCAGGGATTTTCTACCTAATCCTGTTGGTTTATTATAACATATATACTTTAGAATCATCTTGTCTATTTCTAAAAAGAGAAACCAGATTGTCTTTTTATTGGGATTGTGTTAAGTTTTGGAATTGACTTAGTAAAATTGACCATTTTAGGATGTGTTATGATGTGTAATCTTTCTATCAAAGAAAATTGTGTTTTCTAATTTTGCAAATCTTCTTTGCATCTTTCAGTCATATTTAAAAGTGGCTTCTTATAGGTATACATTTTTTATAAATTATTCCCATTATAACTAATGTCTCTTTCGTTGGATTATATCTTCTAATTGGTTGTCATTTTTATATATGAAAACTATAGATTTCTGCATACTAATTTTGTATGTAACTACTTTACTAATTTTCTATATTATTTGTCAATGTTCAGTTGATTTTCTTCAGTTTTTCTAGGTGTATAATCATATAATCTTCCAAGATTTTACTGTTTTATCTCATCCTTCCCTCAATTTTTTCTACCTTATTTCTCTTACCAAATTGTATTGGTAGTACCTCCAATAAAATAGTAAATAATATTAAATAATAGAGGTAATAGAGTACATCCTTATCTTGTTCTTGACTTTAGCAGCTGTGTGTTGTGTTTTCCTATTAAGTATGATACTGGATTTTGGACCTTTAATTTGCATTTTCTTAGTAGATTTTTGTCTATTTTTTTATTTTCAGTCTTTCTGAGTCACTTCGTTTTAGCATAGATGTGTGTTTTCCTGTGTGATGCAAACTAAAAGTTTATTTAATCCTTTTACATTTATTGATAGCTGAGATGTTTGGTCTGGGTTCTGTGAAATTACTCTGTAACGTTTCCCACTTCTCTAAAATCTTTCTCTATGTGGTTTATTTTCTTTGCTCATGTGTGTGTGAAAAAATTCATGCACATTTCTTTTAATGGTTATCTTTATAATTACAACTGTATATAACATCTATAATTCTCTATTTTTTATACAGTAGCTATTAATTCCCTAATATGAGCAATGAAAAAATCAGCATATTTTCTCTTCTGCCCTGATTTTACAGCACTACTTGATTTTAGTCAATATATTACTTTTCTTTGTGTTTACCTTAGTCCAGGTAAATAGAGTTTTGTGCCCTAAATAAAATTCTTTGACTCTCTGTGATAATAGATGAAGCAAACAGCAAACTTTCTCTACCTCCATCTTCTTTCTCAACTCTCTCCCAATTTGTCAGTTGTATTATTTGCATATAGTATATATCGTTTACATTCTATACTGTCACTAGAGCAATCTAAATTATGAGTGCTATAGTTATTTGTATGAATGCTCAACAGAAGTCCTTTTACCAGTTTCCCCGTCCTCTCCTGAGAACCTCAAATTTGTATTCAAAGAGTTTCCTCAAGAGTGGTTCACACCAACAATTTTCTTTGAATACTTGAATTTCAAAAATAATTTACCTATAGACTTTATATGTGAAGGACAGTTTTCCTGGAAACATATACGTTGGCTTACCCTTTCTTGTGACTCCATTGTCTTCTGGTATGAAATGTTAAAATGGAAAAACATGAAGTCCGGCTGATTCTTACAAGTGACTTGATGTTTTTAATGAGCTGTGCAAAAAACCTTTTATCTTTTCATTCTAATAAATTCACTAACATATGTCTTGGGGCTGACTTTTTTGCTTTATTTTTCCCTGGATCACAGAGATAATTTTTTCAGAAAAATTTTTCTAGAGTTCTATCTTTGTTTCAGGTAAGTAATTTCTTGTATTTCAAAAAAGTTTATTTTAATCATAATTTTAAATATTTGTTTTTTCCCTGCATTCTTTTTTTTTTTTTTTTGTGAGGAAGATCAGCCCTGAGCTAACATCCATGCCAATCCTCCTTTTTTTGCTGAGGAAGACCGGCCCTGAGCTAACATCTATTGCCAATCTTCCTCCTTTTTTTTTTCCCCAAAGCCCCAGTAGATAGTTGTATGTCATAGTTGCACATTCTTTAGTTGCTGTATGTGGGACGCGGCCTCAGCATGGCTGGAGAAGCGGTGCGTCGGTGCGCACCCGGGATCCGAACCCGGGCCGCCAGCAGCAGAGCCCACGCACTTAACCGCTAAGCCACGGGGCGGCCCCACACTGCATTCTTTTGAGTTTCTTCTTGGAGGACTTCCATTCTGCGTGTTAGATCTGCTTTGCCAGTCTTTATTTCTCTTTCACATCAGTCATTTTTCTAATTTCACTCACCTACATCCTCTTTATATTTTTGCAAAGTTCTTTTTCCCTTTTGCCTCTTCCAGTTTCATCTTCATATCTTGAGTTTTTTATTCCGACTTGTTCTCTGAGTTCTACTAGCTTATGTTTCTTCTTCTCTTATCATATTACTGTCTCTTCTCTGTCATAATTCTTGCATTTCTGCTTTTTTGCTCTTCTTCCATAAAAGTGATTGCTTCATCATGTTTTAAAATTCTTGGCAAAATATTTGGTCAGTGTTTATCTCGCATGGTACTTTACTTCAATTGGTAAGTTTTGCTGCTCTTTTACACATTTTTTTTCTTATAATGTCTTTTTTTTGATGCTGTGCTAGGTTCCATTTTAATGCTCAACAATGAATGAGTTGGCTTTTCCTAGACTGTATTTGAAGTAAGTTTCTAGGTCCTGGTAGAGGGTAGCATTCTTCTGAGATTCATAGTCCAAAATCTTTCTCCTTCTCTGCTGACAGAAAGAATGATGGTTGGAAATATTATTTGTTTATGTATATATTTTGGTGGCCCTTGTCCTCTGATATCAAATGGATAGGAAAAGTCCTCTTCTGTGAGCCCTATTTACCCCCATTTTTGCAAATAAGAAACGTTTGCCCTTCATGGGATATTCCTCATGGGAAATAAATATTTTTTTCTGGTGTTTTCTGGAATCCATTAATGATCTCTCTCATCTCTCACCATATTTCCTCTCTTCCCTTCCTCCCACATGACTTGTGCCTCTTAGCTATCTTTTGGTGGTCAATTTTTCACCTAATTTTGCAGTAAATGAAGTTCTTATTGTATTTGTATAATTTTAGAATAAAAAGAAGGAAGAAATCACTTTAACTTTTGAGCTTGTTAGGTACCAAGGAACTAAAGTAGGCTGGCAAGGAGGGCATTTTCTTGACTCCTCCTTTATTTCTTTTAAAGTCAGGGTTATCTCATATTTCACTGCATAGTAAAAACAAAGATACAGTAACATTTTGCAAAGGAAAGACGTCATGAGGAAACTCCTCACTGAGTCAGGTTGTGTGTATGTGCGTGTGTAAATTACTTAAACAAGTATATGAAATGCTTGTATAAAATTGTAATATCTAACATATTTCAAATCACGCTTACAAATTCTATTCAAATCATGTAATCACATGCATGCATCTAAAGTAAACTATGGCCATGTAAGAATGAACACTTCTCAATGTAAAGGAAGCTATTGATAAATCTTCTGGGTTGGTGAGTTGTGAGTGTCTAGTTGGGGTTGGTTAGACAAATGGCCAAGACTGGCTTGTTGTTAATAGAGAAGAGGTAGACTAGTTGGCTTTATTTCGGCCACAAGCTGATCTAAATTCAGCAAGCTTGCACAGATAAAGATCTTGGCTCAGGAAAAATGCACTTTATTTACTAAAAAATAAAAATATAAGGTAAATAAAAATAAAAACATATTACATCTGGATAGCGAACGAGGCATTACTATCTTTACCTAGGATAGATAACATGCTCTTTAGGTACATCTTCATTCTTTCTTCTTCTCCTTTCCTATTCTTAACATTTCTTTCATGGTTTCATGATCCATGGTGGAAAAAAACCCAGAGTGATAAGACTATAATTTTGTATTTCTTATTATATTGTCTTCTAGTTAAGTTGTAATATGCATGCTTTGTATGTGTGATAACATACATGTTTTTGCACATTTCTTTCTCCCTTTATCTGACCATTAGAGTTTGTAAATTACAATCAGTGTATTTAATATCTGTGTAACTCATATGAACTTTCAAAGTACTTTACTTTAGAGGGAGCCAGTAGACTGATGGGAAAGCAGAACTCTTTTTTACCAATATAAATATCTTCTATTGTAGACAGTTCTAAAAATTGTTTTCTATTAAATGGCTAGTTCTTTCTGGAGAATATCAGTTTGCATCATTAGACACAAGGATTTTCAAATTTTCTATTAAAATATTCATGATATGTAAGATGCGAATGGTAATAGTCTCTTCACATATACAAAAATAACATTTTTACTCTAATTATTCAGTAAGAAATAACTCTGTTGCAAGATACAGAAGATATATGTTTAGATATAAACTATTTACTATGCTTTCAACATTAAAGGTGTAAGAGGAACAGAATATATTTTAAACTTTTATCCATTTATATTCTCCTTTCACATTTAACTTACTCATTTCTTTGGCCTCAGTGTTAGGTGGGGCAGCGTATTACCCAAGCTGTCTCAGTCATTCAGGGATCCTATCAGTTCTACAAGACAGATACTAAATAGCACAGTCTAAATTGAGGTCTCTGATGACTCTCTGGAGACAAGTTGATAGCAAGAATCACACTTGGGCACATAAATAGGTGGCCTTTTCCTGTGTTTAACTTCAAGGAGAGAGCAGCTTTTGAGTAAACATTTTTAACCTTCAACTGTCAAGATTTCTTTTTTATCATTTGATTATTGCACCTCCTTTTGTTAGGAAAGGCTATGCGTCTTTTTTTCCCTAAAACGGAGATTTAAAGGACCATCAATGCCTATTATTTTGAACAAAACAATTTTAAAGGAGTTGGGTAGCCCGACCATTGCTTTCCGGACTATTTTAGACTACAGAGACAACATTTTGAAATAAAATCTTAGTTCCAAGTGTGATCCAGTTTAGTTATAAATTTAAAATGATGTAAGCATAATTTACTCAGCAATCTTAGCGACTTCCTTATGTCAGACAGTGATTGCAGAAGTATTTTTAAATAAAATTATTGGGTCCTAGCCTGAAAGAAGTCTAGGATTTCTGAAACTGAGGTCATTATTAGGGTGATAGAGCTGAGAAAAATAAGCCTTGAAAGGTAAACTGGGATGTGTTTCCACATAGCCTTTCGATTTCAATTTATCAAGAGTAAAACAAGGAGTTTATGTGCCCTTTGAGGTTCCTCTTAGCTCTGCAAGTGGATCAATTCTCTGACAATATTGTATGTCCACAATATTTGTTGACTTAATAAATACACATGTTAAGATATAGAGGTGTAGAAAGAATCTTGGAAGTCAACTAGTGTAATTGTTTTATTTGCTGAGGAAGATTCGCCCTGAGCTAACATCTGTGCCAATATTCCTCTGTTTTGTATGTGGGTCGCTGCCACAGCATGGCTAACGAGTGGTGTAGGTCTGCGCCCAGAATCCGAACCCGTGTACCTGGGCTGCCGAAGCAGAGTGTGCCAAACTTAACCACTACGCCACAGGGCCAGCTCCTAGTGTACTTTTTTTAATCTGACACGTGGGGGAACTGAGGCTCTGAAGAGTCCAATCACTTGCCTGTGTTATATGGCAGCTCATTCAGTCCATGCTTATGCTTCCGTAGTGCATGTATCTTTACCAGCTGCCTTAGATCCTTTTGGCAACAAAGCAGGGTATAATTTATTGTCGAGTAGAAAAGTCTAGGACCAAAGTCTTATATATTTTTTAATTGAAATATTTATTATTCTACTCCATGTTATTGTCTTCACTAACACTACGTTTTTCTTGTTCTACCTATCTGAAAAACTACATAAGTTATTTGAGTGTTTTGTAATCATATGACAATGCTAATTTAAACATAACTTATTATAACAGTCACAATAATAATTTTACTTTTTGTTTATGCTAATCATATTTACACTAGTCTCTGCAAGCACTTTAGACTAATTTATTTCATTTTAAATATCACACAAGCCTTAGATTTTATATTTATAAATTTATATTTACATAAGTGAACTTCAAAATAGAAAATGTAGGTTTTAATATGAAAGGTTTTACATAGAAAGAATTATGTATTGGTTTTATCAGTAGTGAATGTTTGGTCATAAAGGTGTGGTAATAATTGATAATTACTTAGATCTAAGAAATACAGAAAATACAAGCAAATTAATTCGGATTTAATCATTAACTACTACAACGGTTGTAAATAGAAAAATCTATGGCACAGCAACCATAGTTCTCTGATAATTGTTTCTAGTTAAAATTGTGCAGAATTCAGGTTTATATGAAATTACAATATATTTCTTCCTCATTCCACTGAAAAGGGTAAATAGTTTGCAAGGCTAAATAGCATTTTCTAATGAAAAGGAAAAGGACCTTAAAACCCAGATGTTTTATCTTCTGAATGTGCAGAATTCTGGATATCTTTCTGTGGCATTTATCACATTCTTACTTCTATAGAAGATTCTGGGGATAGTCTTATCTCTTCTTCTAAATGATATATATCTTAAGAATAATATGTTTGAGGCCGGCCCCGTGGCTTAGCAGTTAAGTGCACGCGCTCCGCTACTGGCGGCCCGGGTTCGGATCCCGGGCGTGCACCGACACACCGCTTGTCTGACCGTGCTGAGGCCGTGTCCCACATACAGCAACTAGAAGGATGTGCAACGGTGACATGCAAATATCTACTGGGGCTTTGAGGAAATCAAAAAATGGAGGAGGATTGGCAATGGATGTTAGCTTGGAGCCGGTCTTCCTCAGCAAAAAGAGGAGGATTAGCATGGATGTTAGCTCAGGGCTGATCTTCCTCACAAAAAAAAAAAAAAGAAGAAGAATATATTTGACTTATCTTTTTGTCCTCAATAATATCAAGCCTAGTGACTTGGGAATATTAGGTATTCATTACATTTTTCAATGAACGAATGGTATAGGTAGGATCTATATTAAAGCCAATTTCTTAACTCTGTTCCTAAGAAATATTTTAGTTAGGTCCTTAAATTCAGATTTACGAGTTTCTAACACTGAAAAATCTATACTTTACTTCACATGTTCTTCTGGCCATTTTACATAAGGGTATTAGTTATAAATACATCTTCTGTTCTAAAATCCACCTCAGTTCCCTAAGTTATTAAATAGTTTATGAATTCCAGTATTATAGTCCACTGATATTCTTTTCTTTCCCTATTTCCAATTATCATTAGCTTTACCCTACTTTGACAATTACACCTTGCTAGCAACTCAGATTTTGACTGCCCGTAGAGCAGGGTGACTCCCAAAAAGAATATCTGGTTTTACTTTCATATTCGCTATTCATTCATCAGTGCACTGTGGTCTGGCTTCCACCCCATCATGCCACTATAGCATTTTAATTTTCAGAGGACTTCAGTCCTCTTTTTAATTGACCTTCTTGTATCGCTTAAAAAAAAAACAACTTATCCCTCTCATTCACTGATTCTGTGATACCATCCCTTCCCCATTTTCTTGCCACCATTCTGACTATTCTTCCTATTCTCCCACAGAATCCACTTACTATTAAATTAATGCTATTATATTATTAAAATTATTGTCTCAGCTTCTCAGACTTTTTCTCACTATATACGCTCCCTTTGGGAAAATTTGCCGATTTCCATAGATTTAATGGCCCACTTGATTACAGACAAACATTATCAATAGCCTGGATTTCCCTAACAAGCTCCACACAGATGCGCCGTGGTCTAGTGGCCAAGTCCAGTTGTTTGTCTTGCAGGCATTTCGATGTGAAGAAGGACCTAATCCCACACTAGGGTAGGGGTATGCCTTGTTAGGAAAGGTTTCTTAGGACAGGTGAGGTTTGTGCTGAATTTGAAGGTGATCAGTCGTTATTTAGAAGAAAAAGAAAGAGGAGAAAGAGGAGTGAAGGGGTGAGGGAGAATAACAGGTTGACAGAACAGCAAAGTCATGGAGACCAAAGAGAGCAGGGCGTATTTGAGAAGTGCCCGCATTTGGGTATAACTTACGTTTGGGTGCCTGTGGAGGAGTGACTAGAGAGAGAAACTCAGTTTGCAAATGTCTTTGTGTAGTGTGTCAATGGGAAATCATTTATGGATTTTAAGTAGATGAGAGATATGATTTAATTAGTCTATTAGAATATTCATTGTGCAGCCGAGGGAGGAATGATCTAGAGAAGGCAAAGCTGGAGGCAAAAAGAGCAAGTAAAGACAAGACAAGGAGACTTTCCTACAAAACATTTAAACCTTTAAATGCTAAATAAATAAAAATGGAAAACAAAGATGGTGAGGAGATATTTGCAGTACATGCAACCAATGTTTAATATCTCTTGATATAAAAAGCTCATACAAATTGATGTTAATATGGACAAGACAAACATACATTCACGAATGTATGCATATAGCATTTGTACTAAAATGAGAAAATGTTCATTCTCATTTGTTATACATAGTAACCCAAGTGGAACAGTAGAAGGATGTTATGGACTGAATGTTTGTGTTCTCCAACCCAAATTCATTTGTTGAAGCCCCTAACTCCCAATGTGATGGTATTTGGAGCCAGGGCCTTTGGGAGGTAATTAGGTTTATGAGATGGTCCCGTGAGAGTGGGTTCTCCATGATGGCATTAGTGTCCTTATGAGAAGAAGAAGAGAGACCAGAGCTCTCTCTCCCTGCCCTATGAGGACACAGTGAGAAGGCAGCAGTCTGCAAGATAGGAAGAGGGTTCTTACCAGAATCTGACCTTGTTGGTACCCTGATCTCAGCTGTCTAGCCTCTAGAACTATGAGAAAATAAATTTCTGTTGTTTAAGTCATCCACCCTATGGAATTTTGTTATAGCAGCCCAAGCAGACTAAGACAGGAAAACCTGTTCTCCTATTTAACTAGCAAATAATTTTATTAAGAATCATAAAATATAAATAAGTTTTGACCTTATTATCTCACATTGGGGACTCTGTCTGAATGAAATAATATAAAATATGGAAAATGGGATATTCTTGAGATGTTTACAATAATGTAATTATAATAGGCAAAAAAAACCAACCTAGAAATAATATAAATTCCAAATGGAATTACCAATAGTTGTGGAATATTGCTTAGCCATGAAAATGGAAATTTTGATATCAATGACAACATCAAAACATATTACACTAAGTGAAAAAGTACACTAAATGGATAGGACATAAAAATATAAAAACATGGTATTTGTATATATATGCTTTTGGAAAGTCTAGAAGAGAAAGCACAAAAATATTAACAGGTGGTTAAATTGTAAGTGATTTAATAAGATTTCTCTCCATTCTGCAGTTTATTATTTACATAACTTAAACAAATAGATTATTTGCATCTTTATAGGCTGAAGCCTGTCTCTTCTCTGCTTCTAGCTCCCCTCATCCAATCCACCATGTGCCCTAGATCTTTCCCCTTTAGATTGTTGCCCAAACTGAACCCTCTAATATAGTGACTGGGGACATGTCCTATAGAGGCAGAGGGATCGAGGTCAAGTCCCTTTCCTGCTACTTTCTAATTCTGTGATTTCTGCCAGATTATTGAACCTTTCTAAGCTGTGATTTCCTTGTCTGTAAATTCATTTTATATGGGTTTTGTTGAAGCCATTAATGTTTGTAAAACAATGAACACAATATTAGGGGATTTTGTGATTAGTTTTGATGCCACCCTAATTTAAGGCCTTTGCCATCTCGTGCTTGGACCACTGCAGTAAAGTCCAGATTGATCATCTTAACTCCACATTCTCCTGACTCCAGGCCATCCTGGTAGATCCTGGTGGGATGCTCTTCCAAAAGTAGGTTACCCACATCACTTGCAAGTTTTCCCTGCTACTCACTGTCACCTGTAGGGCCTGACTTTTAAGGACTCCACAGTATGTCTATATATTTTTTGACCATATAAGGCTCTTGATATTTTTCCTGACTGTTACTATGACAAAAACATTCTTGTCAGAAAGTTTTGTTACATTGTTAAATTGTTATATTGTTAAAGCTTTTTGTAATGACTTTACCTGGTAATTTGAGCTCATTTTTGTTAATGACGAGGTCCTCCATCTATCATTACAACCAGATTTGCTTATTGTAGTATTTTTGCAACCATTTTCCTGGTCATTTGATGGCTTTAGGTGTTGCAAAATTTCTGACGTTATTAAAACAACTGTGATTGGCAAATGGGGCCGAACCTGAGTTACAATACTTCTTACTCAGAAGTCTAGTCTGATGGCAAGAAATTTGCCAGTCCTGAGCTAGCAATCTGGTGCCTGAGTAGCTCAGAGACAATACAACTCTTGCCCACCAGCTGCTTAATCACAGTGTTTTCATGAATCCAAATTTCGGGTTGAATCTGAGGAAAAGAGGAAATTGATGTCTTTGCGTTTTATTGTTTCAATGTTAGTGAGTTGGCTAAATGGACCAATTAGAATAATACAATTTAGATTTCCCACTTGAAGTAAAAGTCTTTTCTTTTTTTAGCAGCTTCAGTTTATGCTGAAAAGTAGAACTACTGAAAAGGAAACTTTCAAACTATATGATGAAGAATTTTAGAGAGCCTTAAATTCCTTCCTACTAATTATTCTTAGTTTTGTGACCATATGACAGAGACTGTGATCTAAATCCTAAATCCATTCCAGCACATTCAATAAATGTAGGCATATAAAGTACTCTGTCATCTGTAGTCACTTCAGAGTGCATTCAATATCTTTGTTCCCAAGTGCATTAGATTTTATTAAAAGCATTCTGCTGCAGCATCCATTCTTCCTAATTGGTTTACGGATAGCCCCCACCATTCAGGCAAATCCTAATTGCATTTTCCCACAAACTAGTTTGATTTATGGTTCCTGATTTCGTCTATATTATTTATAATAAATCGGAGTAGAATTCTTAAGACATTAAGTAAAATTTACAGTAGTTCTTCTTCTACAAATATAGGACTTACATAAGGATTCTTAAAAGTATTTTTGCTTGTTTTTAAAGTTGTTTAGTCAAGCTACATTCATCTGTGTGATTTGCAGTAATAATATCTTTATTATTATCTTTATTATTATCTTTAATATCTTTACCTTTCCAGAAATTATATTTTGCTTGATTTTGTGTATAGATTTTTAGAATTATTTGGAATGTTGAAATGGATTATGTGAGCATATAAAAAGTAGTATGTCCTCCTATAAGGTTTAAGTGGGTACATATGTATTTGGAACAGAAAAAAATACTATCCAGATACGTAGTGACAGAGCATCTGCGTAAAATTAGGTAATGCCCCTGTTACACTAACAGGTGTAACTGAAAATATTCTAGTCAGTTTTACCAATTAAAACTTTTGAGATGCCAAGAGTTAACTTAGAATGGATCTATAGCAGAATCCAAAAAAATATAGTGTTTAGAAATAAGTAAATGGCAGAAGTATAAAGACAGAGGATAACAGATACTCAAGAAAGACTCTCCTCACTGTTGGGTTATTAGGTGTTAGCATGGATAATTTTGTGAAACTAAGTAAAGACTTTCCATGGAAATGTAAGCATGGAGTACTTTTTGTAGACGGTCCCTGAAGCTTCATGGGCAGAAAGAAGTATAAGTCATGCATCATAACCTGTAAAAAGCCTTCTAGGCTGCTCAGAGAGAAATGTGTTCATTTCTTGAGAAGTTTGGACAATTAGAATTTCAAGTTCAGAATCAGAAGTATTGGAGTATATTTGAAATAAAGACAAATGGAAAAAGAAAAACTGATTTTAAAATAAATAAAAAGAAAAAGGAGAAAGATAGATAATCTTAGGCAAAATTTAGGTCAGTTAAACAAGTGGGAGGCTTGTTATCAACAGCATAAATAATAACTTGACATCTAGAAAAACTGAAAAGTGTAGTTAGCAGATGATGAGCAGACGAAAGATCTAAATAATGGTTGTAGCTGAATTTTTTTAATGAAGAACGGGGTCATTCCTCTCTACTGGAACAGTAAAGAGGCCCCCAACACCCACAGTGTCAGTGAAGACCACATAGGGGGAGCTTGGACTTCCACCCCAGCCAGGGGTCAAAGAGACTCTTCCCTCTTCCAGCTGAGGTGGTGTCAGAGGATGCCTCAGGGAGAGTCAGAAATTGTACCACTTCCCAGCAGTAATGAGGCCATGCCATCTGTGGTGTCAGTGCCACTGCTAGCCCTCCCTCTCAGGGAGGTGTCAGTGGGGGTTAGTGGTGCTGGAGCCCCCACCTTCATCCTTATTAATAAGGAGCTCCCTCCACTGGGGTCAACAGAGGCCAGGCGGGGTACCAGGACTTCTACCCTAACCTGGCAGTAATGAGGTGGCACCCTTACCTGCGTGTCTGCCAGAGAGATGTCAAAATAAACCAGCTAAAACAGAAGGTTTAAAATCCAGAGTCTCATAATACACCAATGTCCAGGTTTCAAGAGAAAATCAGTCATCACACCAAGAATCAGTAAGACTGCAAAGCGAATGAAGAAAGACCATCAATAGATGCCACACGCCCCAGTCCCTGGCAGCCACCATTCTCCTTGCTGCTTCTATGAGTTTGTTTTTTTAAAATTCCACATATAAGTGAGATCATACACTGATTTGTCTTTCTCTGTCCGACTTATTTCACTTAGCATAATGTTCTCAAGATCCTCCATGATGTTGCAAATGGCAGGACTTCCTTCTTTTTTGATGGCTGAATAGTATTCCTTTGGATATATATACCACAATTTCTTTATCCATTAACAAGTTAATTTTTAAGAAAACATAACAAATGAGACATCTGCTGACCAGTAATCAGTATTGTGCAATAACAATACATACACACATACACACACACATGCACACACGCATGTACACATGCACACACATATGCACTTTGACATTCTATAAATATGTATACATGCTGGTTTAACTTGGCCAAGTTTGCTTTCTTTAGATTATGTTCTACCACATTTTGGGGAGTATTAAAAAGGTGCCATGATAGTAGATAGTAATCTTTTGTTTTTAATTGTAATTTCTTCATAAAATAAAAAGTTGTAAATTCTTTATCAATTCCCAAAAATGTGATTCAAAATTTACTGCTCCGTGAATTGCAAAAGTCTAGGGACAACATCTCTGCAGTTTCCATTACACTAATGTAGTTGAGAAGATTTTTCTTTGTATATAGCATCTGGCTCAGGGCTCTGCACAAAGGAGTTGTCTCATACATGTGGTTATTAACCCATTGAATGAATTTGGCTGAAAAGGGTGGCTAATAATTCTAATACCAGAACAAATATCAAATCTTCAGTAAGTAGGAGGAAATCTTGCTTCCTTGCTGCCCGGTGTCACCTCAGTTACTTATGTAATCATATGCTGGGAATAATGTGCTACGTAGTGAAGGAAATCCTACACTCCAATAAATGCCTTTGTGTTACCTCACTCTTCAACTCCACTTCAGCATTTAGCCATCTTAATAAGATATTTCTTATATCACACTCAATTTCTAACAGTAGCCTTTATATGTGCATTAGATAAAATGTATTTGTCATTATATATTTGTTATATTAGATATATTTTTATATGTCTTCGTTAAAATTAAAGTTTTTCCCACAAATATTAAAAATTAACATGACATCAAATAACTTAAAATATTAAGATATTCATGTTACTTGCTATCTTGTCCATATTAATAATTAATAAAATAATCATGTTTTTATTAAACTAATGAGTGACTAGTATTTACCTTTTTTTTTACAAGCAGGGAAAGATAATCATGTTTAGACCATATGTAAGGAAGAATGCAGTGGACTATAATTTTATAAATAGTTCACTAAATACTTTGAATTTTGTAACAATGAATTAGTTCATATGTAAGTAATGCAGATTTGAAAGATGTACTCAGTGTGAATAACTCCGTATGAAATATTCCTTCCTTGATAAAAATCTCAATTTTGGGAATGAAAGATTCTCATGTAATCTATTCTAATGTTACTTTTTCATAAATTCATATTATCAAATGTATGCTATATACGCACATAGTAGACTACCATTTTTCTTTTTAAACTCTCATTTATCATTACTTAATTTTATATCACATTTTTATAGATTTGTTGTTAATATTCATAACATGAAAACATATTCTACTATTATATATATATATATATAGAAGGATTTACAGGAAATATTTTAAATCTGTTACTTCAGTAGTCCACATAGTATATCAGATCTGAGATTAGAATTTGCAATTATTAGGAATCTTAAAAATTTTAACACTCTGAACTTAGATACCTCTATTAAATGTTTACTTTAAGCAAAAGTTCAGCCTTCTCTTCCTTATAAATTGATATTTAAGTGACATCTTCTAGGAATGCTTTCTAAAGTAGTTTGAAATAAAGTAGACCCTTAATAGTGATTATACAATAATTTTCTTCTCCAAATGTTTGTATTAGTAATGTTTCTGTTGTCCATTATTAGTCAGTTTGGTCTTTATTTTCCACTATATTTTATACAAACTGAAACTTAAAAATATGAAAGTCTTTTCACTGTGCAATTTTCGGTATATTTTAAAAACTGATTCCCTTTTTTTTTTTCTTTGAAGGTAAGAGGCCCCCCAGCTGCAGGAGCATTTAAAGAAAGACCAGCCAAGCCCACAGCATTTCGAAAATTTTATGAGCGAGGAGACTTCCCAATTGCCCTTGAGCATGACTCGAAAGGAAACAAAATAGCGTGGAAGGTAAGTCAGACACAGCTGGGAGAGACAGCTGCACCGCCGAAGCGACATCTCCCCATGCCAGACAAACTTGCCTGATAAGTAAATAAACGGGAGTGATTTCTCAGCGAACGGAAGATGGTGGGTAAGCTGTTAGAGAAAGCCCCCCTGTGTCAGCCGTCCACCTTGACTAACAATTAAATTATAGCCTGCAAAAAGAAAATGACAGAGTTGCTTTGCCTTAGAGAATTGTCTGCTGCCCAATTCATCTCTATTTTTATGAAAACCTTGGCAGCCCAGCCTGCTTCAGGCAGTCCATCAAATGATGGGACTGGTGGCTGGATCGGGAGAGCAACAGCCATTTATCTCCCCCAAATTTCACCTTCCTGCAGGACACTTCCAAATGGAAGCTTTAATTACCTAAATGGATAGGTCAGGATTGTCTGCTCTCTGGAAATGCAGAGTGGAATACAAAAGAAGGCCGCTGCTCGTTGCTGCGCGCTGCTGTCCGTCTGCAGCACGTGGCAGCCGGCGCAGTGGCTGTCTCACTCGCCCTGTTACGGGCTGACCTCCGCCGCAAAACCGTTACAGCAGCCACATTTCTCTGACGAAAGGTTAATTGGCTTCAAAATAAATGTATTGCCTAATGACTCCATTCTAATGTGGCTGTGTTTCTTTCTAAAAGGCTCACTGATGTTATTTGTAAAAACTTGCCAATCTCTTAACTGGAGACGGCTTTTACATTTAATTTGAAAAATGAGCCCTGATCTCTAACCAGCTTCTGCTATTTAATTATTTTTGTTATCCACGCCTTTGCTTTGGGTGATATTTATCAGCTAAAGGGGCTTCTCTGCCGAAAGACAGAAGAGCAGTTGCACATGTGTGAGTATAGGAGCAGGTTAAGGCATGTAAAAGGTTTTTGCCAAATATCATTTAAGCAATTGACCCACTTAACTGAGAAGCCCCACAATAGTGTCTGAAGATGATGTAGGGATTGCTGGTAATCACTAACAAATAGACTTATGTTAAGAAATAATACGCTCAAATTGAAGAATTCATCAAAGTAAATAGCTTAGCAAGATTTATTAAAAATAACCTCTTCCTTCATTTATGGAAAAACTAAGAGAATTGTTTGCATTATTTCTATTATGTCTTTAAATGTGTTTTTGTATAATTATCAAACATTTCTAAATCTTGAGCAGTTATCTGATATTCAGTTACTGAATTATGAATTATTACAGATTATTTGGCAAGAGAAATCTGAAGGGGTCCTTGTTATTACATTTTGTCATAAATTTTTTTAGGAGGATGAAGGACATTATCATCTCACTTTTGTCTCTATTAAAATGTGAATTTGTTATGTGAAAATGTGCATATGATGAGAAAAAATTTAGAGCAAGTATAACTAACTTAGATATTTTAGTCTTAACATAAGTACATATTCCCAAAGCTTTACTGTAATTTTTGGGTTCATTTATATTTGATTACTTACATGGATTTTGTGTTCATTAGTTGCTGGTTCATACAAGATAACAGTGGAAGTTCTTAAAAACCTGATTCCTTTTGAGTAAAAGAGTATGCCATGTTTTTTAATAAAAAGTGAGTGGATTTTGGTGTTTTAAGTAATTATAGCACATAAAAATTGTATCAATAAAAAGAATTTATAGATTTATTTTGACCTGTTCAAATAATCTTATGAGTAACTTTTAGAAGTATCAAGAGACTAGATAAAATTCATCTTGAAAATAGTAAAAGTATAGGTTGAATCATTTTGCTTTATCTTTAATAATCTAATAATCAGAAGGGATATAAACTGCTTTTCTTTTTTATAGCTATATTAATTTTTTTAAGCTACTATTGACTATAGTACTGATTCAGCAAGCTAACAAGTCAGAATAAAGAGGAAGCAATTTATTTGCTGCTGCTGGTGGGATAATAGCATGCCTTTAAAGAAACATCTTATCCTATAACCCATAGACTTCTACCTTTTAAAGCTTCGCCAACCACATTTCAATTGTGCTACTATAATATTGAAGATAAAACATTAACATTATTAAGCATAGGCTTGTGAACAATCTCTCAATATATTCGTATTTATTCCTTGGTGCATGTACTGTGGGGACAACCGGGTACTTGGTAGGAGCAGAGGACTCCTTTAGGATGCCATTCCTAAGGAAGGGGCCTTACGTGTTGAAAGAAGTAGGGCTACCTCCAACCCCTCCCCCAACAAATAACCCAAGACCCTGCACTGTAGTTCCCCCGGAATGGACAGAGTCCCGGGGCCCTGCTCAAGCAAACCTCTCGTCTTCATGTTATAGCTGGCCTCTCGCTGAAGGCTGCTGAGTAGCTGTACTTCCGTGAAAATCCGATCCCCTCTCCCCGCTCCTTGTGACACCCCCAGGACTCCAAGGTGGTTTGTGAGTGTCTGAAATGCTGTGCATAAAAATGTGGTAGAAGGTCCATTTCTCTTATCAGGATTTCAAAAGGTCTATGACTGTGAAATACTTAGGAATCACTGCCACAAACCAGGATGAAGGCTGTCCTAGCATCTTAGGCTCGTTCTAGTCTGTGAAGTAGCTGATAGACAGTCCCTGCCCAAGATCTCAAATTCCCCTTCTGCTTGTTCTGGATTAGCTGACCTGATCATTGCCATATTAGAAATCACCATATATGCTTGAAATAACAAAAGCACTCTATGGTAATATCTTAGAAATAGAAAGTAAATATAGAAAATAGAAGTAAGAGTTAGAGATAGGTAAATGTCTCTGCAAGTTTAGATTTCTCAACCCACATCCTGAACTGCCATC
Organism: Diceros bicornis minor; assembly: GCF_020826845.1. Classification (NCBI taxonomy): domain Eukaryota; kingdom Metazoa; phylum Chordata; class Mammalia; order Perissodactyla; family Rhinocerotidae; genus Diceros; species Diceros bicornis. The sequence goes on along the minus strand of NC_080778.1, from coordinate 7,836,282 downwards.
CTAGTTTAGGGCGTATGAAAATGGTCATTTGTTCCATGTGCCAAAGCAACAGGGCAGAGCCAACGCCGTAATCTGTGCAGTGTGGTCTATTCCTAATGGCATCGCTAAAGATCAGAGCAGTGTCTAATACAGCTTTCTGCAATGATGGAAATGTTCTATGTCTGCACTGTCTAATACATTACAGCTAGCCATATGTGGCCATTAAGCACTTATAATGTCCCTAGTGAGACTGAGGAGCTAAATTTTTAATTTTAATTAATTTTAATTTAAATAGCCACATGGTTACCATATTACACAGTGCTGCTCTAGATTAAGATAATAGCAGTCAAAAATAAATGCTTGAATCTGCTAGCCAGATAGAACACTATAGCTATGTGAGAATTATTATTACAATGAAAAAATAAGACTGATATATGCTTACCACACATTCCTCGATAAATACGAAAAACGTTTTTCAAAATATTTATAGTGAAATTTTGTATATACTTATCGATGGCAAGTTAATTATCTATGAAAGATGAATAGATCTGACCTAGAATATGAAATCTACCAGGCAAGCTCTGGCATACTTTTTTAATTTTAAATATGCATTTTCTAAATATAGCTAAAGAATTCTGGATTGTGAATGGTTAAATTCATTAAAAAAGCATAATTTCTTAAAAATTTAATCTGCTCTTTTCCTGCATTTTTGTTGGCTTTATTAACATTCAGGAAACATGACTTTATTCTGTTGCTGATCTCTTCAATATCCAGAATATACAGGCAAAAGAAGTGAAAAAGAGCTAACCGTTCTGGATAAGTTACAAAGCAGATAATCAGGATGAACAATGGACATTTTCAAATTGTGTTTGAGTTTCCACATCTTGAATTTCTGTTCTTCAATTTCCTGTTCTTCTGTAATATGAATCATACTCATACAAAAAAAGCGCGGGGTGGGGATGCGGCTCTGCCTAAAGGTCTTCCATATGGCCATTCTGGAGGGGGAAGAAATGCTATTACACATGCAAAATATTCAGCACACTGTCTCCACCTCTGCTGCTTACAGGACAGATGAAGTGAGGCATAGGTGTAGAAGGTGGGCCTTTGGTGAAGAGGGAAGAGTTTTCAATTGCACTAGAGCCAAACGTTCAAGCATGAGTTGTGAAATTACGTGGGAGTGTACACCACTTTTCTGTAAACTCTTCTTACACATCTGCCTCCAGGCATCATCCATCCCCCTTCCTTTCCCATCAGTTTCAGACAGACTTCAGGTCTCCTCAGGAGTTGTCTCCTCCTCCTCCCCCTCCTCATCCTCCCTCTTCCTCTTCCTCCCTCTTCCTCTTCCTCCCCTCTCCTATTCCCACCCCCCCTTCCTTCCTTTCTTCCTTCTCCTCACCCTCTTCCCTTCCTTATTCCTCCTCCTTTTCTTCCTCCTCTTCTACTTCTTCCTCTTCCGCCCTTTTTCCTTCCTCCTTCCTCCTCCCTCCCCCTCTTCCTCCTCTTGTTTGTTACTTCCTAGAGTCCATGTTTTCCCTTCTAGTTTTTCCAGGGTCGATTTTGGAGAAGGAGCCAGGAGCCCATTCTAGTTCTCTGTTTTGGGCGGGAATCTGAAATCATTTTGAGTAGTCACCTGAATGAACTTGAAATAATAATCATTGCTTACACACTTAATGAGGAGCACAAATATGAGTCATAGGTAGCACTATGAAATACCCCATTTTATTATAAATTCTGATTCTAAGCCATTGTTTTAAAATAGTATGGGAATACAAGTTATTTTAAAATAGCCACTTCAATATAGACCTGGGGAGAAAGGTTGAGGAAAAATATCGTAGTCACATTGGGCTTTTACAGTGACTATATGGTGTTATAAACCAGTCACCAGTTTTGATGAAACAAGGTGAAAACAGCTACATCTGCACTAAGGTGTCTCTAAATTCCTTCACTTTAGAGGCATTTTGACGAGGTAATTACTGATAGAAATCACCTTTTTTTAATTTGCTCAAGATACTGTGCTGTGTGATAGAATGTGACATGCATTGAGAGTCTTGTTTTCCACTAAATTTCGAATGAATGTGCATAAGGATGTCCCAGATTTTAGAGAGGTTTGAATAAGAAATAGACACCCTATAACTGCCTAGCCAAATGAGTATACAACACAAACCCTGTTACAAATGCAACTAAAACTGCAAACCTTCAAATTGTCTCAAAAAGGGAAAAGCTCAAAATGGACTGTACTTTGCCTGCAATTCCCCTCTCTCAGCACCTTGTTACCCCTCATCTGGCAAGGGCATGGCGGGCGTTGTCCAAAGTAGCACAGCTGCTGGGGTGTTTCTGCATTCTGGTTTTCTTGTCCTTTACTTCACATGTAAATAATTTCTGGTAGCCAGTTACATTGAAATAAAATTAATAAAGCCAGAGCTGATATGTATAGGCAGGTACCAGTGAAAATGGCCTCTCCTCACTGCCAAAAATGTATCTCCCTCGCTGACCTGCTGGAGAGGTATACAGTTTCACCATTAAAGCATACTTCCCCTGAGTTTAATATATTAATTTTAAAGTTACTTGTTGGTTAAAACTTGGATCACACGACTTTGTTTTTCTATTAAAAAGTGACTTCATAAATTAATGTTAATGAGGTAACTAAAAACACACTTTTGTATTTTTTTAACCAATGAATTATATAAATGTATTCATTTATATATTAACACCCCACTTTATTCCTGAAAGATTTTACGTTGTTTTGCAAAGAACCATAAAATACAGAAAGTTAGCATATATTAAGAAAGAGGAGAGAAAATGAAAACCAGATAGGGACCTACAATGGAGCCAAGATCAAGTTTAATAAAAATGGCATATCCTGACGTCTTCTAAGGCAGGGACTTTGTATTTCTGGTTTGTTCACTCATCTGTTCCAGGACCTAGAACAGAATCTGGCACGGAGTAGGTGCCCACTGATAGGTGTTGAATGAATGTAAAGCGTACTAGAGCTGATTATCTTGAAGTCTTACTTCTCTAGACACTGTTTCACCACCATGTCTCTCGCTCTCTAGGCCTTTCTTTCCTTATTGGTGACGACCATGTACTAGAAGATTGGTATGGCTCTTTTTAATTGGGATCTCTAAGAAATTTTGTTTCATGATTACTAAAATATCTGTATTTGAGATGTTCGCAAAATACTTCAAAGAACAAATATTCATTAGAGATTAGCCATAGAGACCAAGTCTTCTAGTAGCAAAACGGGAAGATTAGCACCAGCAAGTTAATTTGAACGCTCAGTCCAGAGTTACATGCAGTAGTTTCTGTGGGTTGAACTTTTTATCGTGAAAATGCTCCTTAGGTTATATGTGAATACTTTCCCAATGACTACTGATTTCTTAAATTTCAAAATGACAAGTTCATTTTTCTTTCTAAATGACTAAAAATATATGTCCAATTTGAATATCCAAATAGAGAAAGCGCTGTCCATAAATTAATTGGATGATAATCTAGTTTTTAAAATTTCTACTGATGCTGGCTGGGCAACACCTTCAGTTCTGTGTTAACCTGCTAGTTGCTAATATTCGGGTATGGCTCTATTCCAAATTTCTTCTCTGGTCTGTTCTCCTTGTTTTCTGTTCTTTTCAGTTCTTAGCAGCATTGGTATTCATGAACTATAAAAAGCTCTTTCAATGTGACTGTTTTCATTGACATAACTGATAATTTCCTACTAGGAAAAACAGTTATTGAATATAATTATTATTAAAATGTGCACTAATTTTCTTACAATTAAAATCAGCCCCAAACCATGATAGCTCATTTTCTGTAAATACTATTGCATTTTAAAATAAGCCACGCTGTGATGTGACACCTGATCCATTAGCCCTCCATATATCATTCTCAAAATTCTGTAATTTTGACTAATAATTTAGTCCTTTGGTGCCTTCAATTTCTTAATGTTTCAATTTGTTAAGCATTCAAAAAGTTAATGTTATACATATTTCCCCTCTGGTAAAACCGATATTTATTTTTGAAATCTTGTAGGCAAGTTTATTTAAGAGTTGAATAATTTGTTTCACATGAAGAAGAAGGAATGTTCTCTTGGAATTGTCCTGGGCTTCTATTTCTTTTGATAACTGCCAGATAACAGGCCTTAGTAGAATTTGTAAGGCAAATTTTACAACAGAAGCGACAATTTACCTGATTTTTGTACAAGAGAGCTGCCATGTTTCCACTACTAATTCCTCTGTGATTAATTAATAGACAGCTTATTGTAGAAGTCTTGAAAAAAAATAATCCTCTGGCAATTAATGTGCTGCTCTGTTTTTTTGGAGGAGGGGACTGCATACACAATTAATGTGATTCTTTTATTTGATGTAAATTGCTATGTCTTAAAATTGTACGGCATGAAAATACAACCATGTATCAGAAATAACTTTAATTTGAATTGGTTAGATGACCTCTCAAAGCTAGATGAAAGATTTTCTGCTGAATGGGCTGGTGCTCCCTGCTGCCTATGTAATTTATGTGAGAAATTAGTGTGAATGGTTCACTTTTATGGAGCAGTGCTGCTTGTAGCAAGCCTGCAGAAACAATTTTCCCCCAAGCCTCCATCTGTTCTTCAAACTAGGGCATATGCCATCTCATCGAGCTTGAAAGTCAACTGATTTATAACTCCTGGAAAGTGCATAGATTGAAAAGAAAGGTCGACCGCTGCTGTGTGACAGTGATTTGATAGGCATGGGCTAAAGACAATTCACATTACTAGGAGCCCAAGGGAAACAAGCAATGCAGTAAGTTTCAGATCCCGGTCAACTGACAACTAGAAGAAAAACAAATCGCGGGAAGTTAAACGACCTCCCGCTGTTGAAAAGTCGGAGGGGTCTTGGTAGTATCAGAGTGCCACAGCTAAGATACGGTACTGTCACTCAATACCCCGCGAAGAAGTGGGATTGTTGCCACCCTCCCAACGATAAATGTTGCCATTTCAGAAATATCAGTAGTCTCATCTTTAAACTAAAAATGTGTGTTGCTGTTTGTCAGAAAGTTCTGTGTGGGGACACAAACCGGACTTTGACGATTTTCCTGTATCTGCCCGGAGGGCAAATCTCCAGTTCTGTTCCAATTAGTAATTTAATGAGTTGTTCCCTCTCTGTCTTATCATTTGTCTTATCCCTTTTCTTTACTGAAGCACTTTTGAGATCAAAAGTTCTTTGGCAGATGACAAATGGAATCAGATTGACGGTATGATAGTAAAAAAAAAAATCAATGTTTGATGTTTTTATTTAGAGCGGTCAAAGTGTCTCTTTACATTCAAGCCATCTAGGTGCTTAGTGAACTTTCAACCCCCCGGCAGTTATATTAAAGTTTCTCCTTTTCTTTCAGATAAAATCTAAATAAAGTATTAATACATAATCATATGATTTTAATCCATATTTTAGGCAACAATTCTAGGAAATTATATTTTACTTTTATGAAAAAGATTATCCTGACCTTGCGAGTTCTGTGGATAATTATTCCTGGTAGGATAACCAGTTGAATTCATGTAAAAAAAACATAAATTTTTATTTTTATTATTAAATTTTTATTATTAATATGAAATTTATACGTGTTTATTTTATAAAATAAGAAAATATTGAAAAGTAGAAGGAATAAATAAATCGCTCACTAGTCCACCATCCACTGAATGCAACTGTTAATATTTTTGAAAGTTTTCTGTCTTATCTTTCTTTTGCTGATTGAGATTACAGTATATACAATACTTAAAAAAAATTTGTCATTATATGATACATAAAAATTTTATGCACTTATTCTTAGATTTTCTGATTTTTTCTGGTTTTAAAGTAATAGAGGATTGTTGTAGAAAGTGTGGAAGATGGATAAAATATATATGGAAGACATCATTCATCCTGAGATAACAACTTTTAGTATATTGATATTTTAGTTCAGTCTTTCTTCTGCATATGTTTTTTACTTTGTTGAAATCGTATTTTATATGATGATTTTTAAGTAACTCAAAGGAACATTCAAGGACCTAATTAGGAAAGGAGATTAATAACGGACATGACTGCCACAGGAGTATTAATGATTAATAGTTTTCTCCAATTTAACAGCAACAACAGAAAAGACTGAAAATAGTTTAATATGCATTTTAAAGTTTTCAACAGTCATTACTCAAGGCCTTTGGAAAATGTATATTCAAATACAAGTCTCTGTATAGCTTTAGCAGTCGCACACATGGCTTCCCCTTTAGCAACTCTTACACTACAGTGCCAACCATAAGTGGATTTGTCATAGTGAACAGTTACTAGTATATTTTTGGAGAATAGCAACAGATATTGAGAAAAAGATTTATTAAATATGAAGCACATTTTTTGCTATTAAGGAAAGTATAAGAATGGACAAAGATCATCAACAGAATTATTATGAAACCAATCTCTGCCCCCAAACTAGACATATCCCTTACAACAAAAGATCCTACAGCATTTCCAAGACTGCATTCCAGTCTGAATAAGGGAAAATCCATAAAACTTTCAAGCTGTAAGTTCCCATTCCTTGGTTTTTATTTAGATTCAGCTCTCTCTACGTATATTTGCAAGCAATTTTATAAAACGCAGGTGCAGGGGTTGAATATCTCTGAATCCTTGAATATCTCGAAAATATAATTTTTTAACTTTCATATGTGAAACAAAGTATGATTCAAATTAACATACTTAAATTACAACTGTTCCCCTCCAAATCTCTGAATAATGTAATGTCATTGTATTCCAACATATGGATGCTAAGAAATGAGGACCAGTCTGATTTTTATGCCTGTGATCTGTTTTTGTTTGCTTATTTTGTTTGACAGGCTGGGTAATTGCACTATTTTTGTATAATTAAAAGTTGCTTCCATGTATATTTTTTCTTTTCATTGATTCTTTCTTCAATATAGAAAGTTTATTCTGTCTACTTGAAACTTTTTGTCAAGTGAGGGAAATTTTCTTCTGTAATGTCATAGAGTATTATTTTTGTCACAATTTTTCTTTTGTCTTTCTTAGAACAAATATTATATGTGGACTGTAAACATATTGTATCCTATCTTTTCTATTATTGTCTCCCTTAATATTTTCATCTCTTTATTCATTTTTTTAAAACTTCTCTTTTCTATTTTCTTTAGTATCAGTTTGTCTCTTACTCCCTCAAATTCAAATTTTTACTTCCACTGCTATATTTAGCCTTGTAAATCTTTATATTGCTCATTTCTTCTTCACTCATATCATTATATACATTGGCTTAAAAATTATTGTACAAGCAGGTTTATCATAGAAAATGTTCTGATTTATTCTTCTGTATTTTGAAACTCAGATAAGCAAAAATAAAAAATATAAGTCAGTCATAATCCCACACACTGAGATAGCCACTATTAATTTGTTGGTGGTAACTTTTCAGACCCTTTTTTCTCTGCATATGAAAATCTAGGTATGTATACAAATTTTAAAAAACATTTTACTCATACTTTGTAAATTTTTCTATTAATTACAAGTCATAACCATCTTTCTTTGTCAATGAATATGTACTTCAAGAGTCATTTTGAGAATCTGTAGTGTGTTCCATAATTTAACCAATTCCCTATTGTTGGATATTAACATTTTTCATCAATATTTTGCTATTATGAACAATACTCTTATCAACATCATTGTACATTTTGTATGTATTGTGTCTTGCAAATGTATCTGATCATTCCCTGAGGATAAAATATTGTTTTCTGCCTCGGCCTATTCTCACCGTATGAATTTCTGCTCTTCTTTCATAAAGATTTGGCTTCTTGGAGCTTAAAAAGATAATACCATTTACAATTGCATCAAAAAGAATAAAATACCTGGGAATAAATCTTACCAAGGAGGTGAAGGACCTATACAATGAGAACTACAAGACATTATTGAAAGAAATCCACGATGACATAAAGAAATGGAAAGATATCCCATGCACGTGGATTGGAAGAATAAACATAGTTAAAATGTCTATATTACCTAAAGCAATCTACAGATTCAATGCAATCCCAATCAGAATCCCAATGACATTCTTCACAGAAATAGAAAAAAGAATACTAAAATTTATATGGGGCAACAAAAGACCCCGAATAGCTAAAGAAATCCTAAGAAAAAAGAACAAAGCAGGAGGCATCACAATCCCTGACTTCAAAACGTACTACAAAGCAATAGTAATCAAAACAGCATGGTACTGGTACAAAAACAGACACACAGATCAATGGAACAGAATTGAAAGCCCAGAAATAAAACCACACATATACAGACAGCTAATTTTCGACAAAGGTGCTAAGAACATGCAATGGAGAAAGGAAAGTCTCTTCAATAACTGGTGTTGGGAAAACTGGACAGCCACATGCAAAAGAATGAAAGTGGACCATGTGCTATCGCCATTCACAAAAATTAACTCAAAATGGATCAAAGACCTGAAGGTGAGACCTGAAACTATAAAACTCATAGAAGAAAATATAGGCAACACACTATTTGACATTGGTTTTAAAGGAATCTTTTCGGATGACATGCCTACCCAGACTGGGGAAACTAAAGAAAAAATAAACAAGTGGGACTTTATCAGATTAAAGAGCTTTTATAAGACAAATGAAACCAGAATCAAGACGAACAGACAACCAACCAGCTGGGAGAGAATATTCGCAAAACATACATCTGACAAGGGGTTGATCTCCATAATATATAAAGAACTCACACAACTGAACAACAAAAAAACAAACAACCCGATCAAAAAATGGGCAGAGGAAATGAACAGACACTTCTCCAAGGAAGATATACAGATGGCCAATAGGCAAATGAAAAGATGTTCAACATCACTAATCATCAGGGAAATGGAAATCAAAACAACACTAAGATACCACCTCACGCCCGTTAGAATGGCTATAATCACCAAGACAAAAAACAACAAATGTTGGAGAGGATGTGGAGAAACAGGAACCCTCATACACAGCTGGTGGGAATGCAAATTGGTGCAGCCTCTATGGAAAACGGTATGGAGATTCCTCAAAGAATTAAAAATAGAGATGCCCTATGATCCAGCCATCCCACTACTGGGAATCTATCCAACGCACCTGAAATCAACAATCCAAAGAGGCTTATGCACCCCTATGTTCATTGCAGCAGTATTCACTATAGCCAAGAAGTGGAAGCAACCTAAGTGTCCCTCAACTGACGATTGGATTAAGAAAATGTGGTATATATATACAATGGAATACTACTCAGCCATAAAAAAAGACAAAATCGTCCCATTTGCAACAACATGGATGGGCCTGGAGCGTATTATGTTAAGTGAAATAAGCCAGAAAGAGGAGGACAAACACTGTATGATCTCACTCATATGTGGAATATAAAACCAAGAGATGGACAGAGAAAACTGGACTGTGGTTACCAGGGGCAGTGGGGGTGGGGTGTGGGGGGTGGGGGGTGGGCACAAGGGGTGAAGGGAGTCATATATATGGTGATGGACAAACAAAAATGTACAACCCAAAATTTCACAATGTTAGAAACCATTAAAACATCAAAAAAAAAAAAAAAAGATTTGGCTTCTTGAATCCTTTCTAAAAATCACTGATTTCTGCAGTAGTGAATTTAAAGGGGTTTGCTCACTCTCTAAGTCTGTAAGATGACATTGCATTTCCTTTTTTGTGCAGGATGTTTATAAAACCCATATACTACTGTTTGTTTACCTTCAGTTTTACCTCAGTCTAGAACTGGTATTTGCCAAGACCTAGAGCATGTGCTTGTGCTTGGCCTCACTCACTCTTTCCTTGGGGACAGGTGAGCTCTCCTTATCAGCTATACTTAGGTACACCGCCCAGCTCCCATCCAATACCCAGTGTCTGGTATGAATGTGCTTCATCTGGTCCTATCCTGTTGGTCCAAAAGGGGATCTTCTGTGACTTCTGATTCTAAGACAGATGGAGAGGCAGACACCTACAACCCCTAAAATGCATACATGCCCAGCTCTGCTTTCCTCTGCCCTTACCTGTAGCATTTTGCTTGTGGGGCATACTACTTTCCAGGATGCAATGCAATGTGCTACCAAGAGGTCTCAGTCCCTACTTCCTGTTCAGTTGTTTTTGAGAGTTAGCTGTGAATGGATGCAGGAGTGGTATTGGCGGGGATGAGAATAGAAGCAGATAGCACTTTTTCTTAAAAAGCAGCTGCTTCACAGTAGCAGGATGGTGGCCTGGTACACTACTCCCTCCCTCTGAGTTTGTTCCAGACCTTGTGTTTCTGACCAGGGAACAGAAAGTATAGGAGGGGTGAAAAAGGCACCTACCGCCTTTTGGATAGGTGCCTCTGGCTTCAAAACATGAGTTGACCATGAACTGCGGTTTTTCAGTCCAGTTCCATTGGCCTTGTTATCTGCAAAAATGCCTTTTATTTCTGCCTGTGCATCCATTATTATACCTGGTTTTCAGTTGCATGTTGAGTTTCCCTATTTTTATGTATCTTCATACGTAATTTCATAGCATGTTGGGAAACACTATGTCAGAGACTCTTGTCCAGATGCTATGTAAAACAGCTGAGTCCAATTTAGTTCTGACAATTATTGGACTGTATTCCATTATAGAGAAGCAATGTGATCTCATCAATGCCTAGGCAACAGTGACTCATCTGTTCATAAAAGAATTGAGTACCTACAATGGGTAGGACACCGTGGTGGGCCCTGTAGGTTGGATGATATGGGCTCTGGTCTTGAGAAACTCACTGACTAGAAGAGATCACTATTCAAGGAGGAAACTGAAAAATGTCCAGAAAGGACATATCAAGCCTTAAAACAAATTGCTTCCTCTTTCAATGATCATAAATTCTTAATCCTTTATTCAGTATGTGTTAAACATTTGCTACTTTAATGATCCAGTTCAAATAACTTCTTAGACAAATTTTTAAATTGGGAGGTTTACAAAATTTTTACCAGTTTATAAATTTATATATATTTCAATGAATGCAGTTTGCTGACATCTTTGTTTTTTTCTCCTACTTCAGTCTGTTTACATATTGTGGCAATCTCCACTGGCAATAAGACATCATTGACTCTAAAATTCTACTTTGTATTTTGAAACAATTAATATTATTAATGTTTTTACCTAGATGTGAATTTTAAAGATTTATCACGTTTGAGATTAAATCTGATTTAAATTTGAAGACTTCTGGAGTCTCTATTAAATACAAGCTGGCCTTTCTCATTCTGGCCTCCATATTTCTTGGTTTCTGTTTTCTTATTTTGTACCTCTTTAATTCATTATGTTTCATTGTAGATGATTTTCTCAACTCTGTTTTCCAATTTAATAATTCACTTCCTTCAGTTAGGTTTAATCTGTTTAACTTGTGTGTTAAAAATTTTTTTTAATTCAGTTTCAATGAATATCAATTCTAGAATTTGTTTTCATTTCTTTAAAAGATCTGCCTATTCTTTTTTCATAATGACTTTTTCTTGCTTTGTGATTTCTCTTACCCTCTTTATTGGGTTATATATTTTAAATAGATTCACTTAAAGTTTCTCTCCTGTTCATCTGTTTTCTGTAGTTCCTGGGGTGTGAGTTTGAATCTGACAGCTCTCTCTTACTCTCAAGTGTTTTGTTTCCTCCTGTGCTTTATGATGTTTTAACTAGGAGCTTCCCTTTAGTGGGAGGTACTTTCCTTGGGAATGCCCTGTGCCCTGGGAGGTGGAGGCATCCCTGTGGTGGATGCCTCCACCACAGTTCAAGTGTGTCTCTCCACAGACACAGGCTCTGAACTAATTTTGATGTGAATCGGGTTCCAGGTTTCTTCACCAGGCTACTGCTCACCACCTGAGATTTGAGTTTCCTTTTCATTTCTGGGAACTTGGTATTCGCCTTTCTTACTTTTGAGAATGGCTATGTATTTTTGTAACTTTTCATCCAGCATTTATGGCTTTTTTGTTCAAATTGCCCAAAGATCATTCTATAGGATTATTTTGTCAATTGGCATAGTATCTTTGCTTAGATACAGAGAAAAAACTACTTTGAGATTGTAAGACCAATTCTAAAATTTCCTCATGTAAAAAAGGCAATGAAATAAAATATTCTTCAAATTTCTCATGGAAGTCTTTATTTAAACAAATGCAATCAGTTAATGTGTATTGCATGATTGAATACGTGTGTGTATCTGTGTGTGCATAATCACACACAGACACATAGTAAATCTCTTTTGACGGTAGTAAAATTTGAGCTTGGAAAAATCACAAGGAAAAGACATAAAATTTTATGCCAATCACAATTCTCATATTTGTATATAATGTGTATGTGTGTACACGTGTATGTATATAGACATCTTGTTCCTATTTCAGTATTGGAGTTAAGATTTCAATTTTCATACTGTGAAATTTAACCAGCAAATTAAGGTGAGTAGAGTGACTTTAAGGAGACCTTTATCTTCTCATTATTCATATCTGGTAATAGCAAATCTCTTGAGAAACATTAACTTATCAATTGAAAAACATCTCAAATGCTTTCCATTTGCAGTAAGATGTATAAAATTTTGCTAAACATCATTAAGTATTTTTTTAAAATGAACATAGTATAACATTGGATTGAAGAGAATTTAGTTTTTATAAATCATCCTCCACGAAAGAAACCTTTTAGGTTTACTATTAATTCCTATTTTTGAAGAGTTGCTTGGGTGATGAAGTATTTGTATATACACAAAAGAGATTGCTCTTTTACATACTTTTTTTTAATGTATTTTTAGTTGCAATACAAGAAATGCTAGTGTGTTAGATTGGTGATATTAAAACCACAAGTCAAAAAAATACAAAAGTTAAGATTTTTATAATTCTATTTGGGAATCTCTAGCTTTCTCTGCGTATGTGGGTTACAATTTTAACACTTCATTATTGTAACTTATTACATTTAATAAACTAACAATTGGGACTAGCTTCAAATCTCAAGCAGCAATTTAGCAGATGGTTCATTTCATGAGGAAGAAATGTAGACTCTCATGATTGCGACTGTACCGTTGGGGAAATGGAGGGAAGGGTGAAAGTAAAATGCGTTTGTTAGTGCAGTATGCCAGTAATATTGTGTCTGGTCAATAATACTAGAGTTTATGTCAGTTTGCAGAAATAATGAGCTCTATGCCCATGAATACACCCTGTGCAGAATATACCAGTATCATAGAAAACTTTTTTGGTAAGGAATTTTGCATGTTATTAATGTAAAGCATCACTATTTGGCTTCTTAAACCATCACTTGGAATTTTCTCTTCATTTGCTGTCTTGTACTTTGTACATCAGAGACCTTGGGGGTGTGGATTCCCAAACATGCCATCTTGTTTCTTGCCTCTCAACCTTTACTCATGGTTTAGTACTCCTCTCTGGGAAATCCAGCACATCCTATTTGTTGCTGAGTAAGACAGAAATCTGTTTTCACGTCTCTCCTTGTGATGATGGACTCTGGAAAGACTGGGGGAGGGCGTTATTTAACTCTCACCTACCATAGCCCTGATATATCATGAATGAAGATTTTAAAGTTGATGTTCCAAATAATTCACTTACTTAATTATATTTTAAAAATAAAACATGTTTTTACATTTTACATATTTTGTTTGTTTAATACAGTAACAATTTGAATTTCCATCTACTCTGATGCCAAGGATAGTTGTCTTAGACATATTTTAAATTTTATTTTAAAGCCCCGTAGATCTTTTGATAGCCATTTATTTTAATGTTTGCTTATAGAATGTATTTTGTAGTTCTTTTAGGACCAAGGATCAGCTCACTGAATATTGCTTATTGCTGATAGCTAGAATTAGTTTACTCAAACCCTAGTGGTCTGTTCATATTGAAATAGTATTTTTACGTATGTGTCATCTAATTGATGTTCATGCAACCTAACAAGAAACATCCATTTACTGAATAGTCATTACCTGAATCCCTACTATGTGCCAGGCACTTTTCTAGATTTTGGAAATACAGCAATGAATAAAGCAGAGAGATTCTCTGTCCTCATGGTACTTCCATTATAGTAGGAAGAAAATAAACAACCAACCAAATAAATATAGAGACTGTTAAATGGTGATATTACCAAGAAAAATAAAGCAGGGTGATAGAGATAATCATGGGAGCATAGGGTACAGTTTCGTGGGGTAGTCAGAGGAGACCCCTTTAATAAAGTGACATTTCAGCAGAGGCCATTTGGAGATAATGTCTAAATTCTTTTTAAAAATAAGAGTCCTAACTTGATGCTTTTCCCTTCTTAAAATGTAGTGATATCAAAACGAAGAAAGTGTTAAAGAGAAAATACAATGAAAATAACCAAATACATTGTGTGCTTTCAGGACCTATTAATTACAGAAAATCAGTGTCAAAGTTATAACCCAACACTAATGAATTAACAAATTATATTTTAATTAAGTTCCTATTCTACTTAAAGAGTAATTAAAGGATCATGAATGACTGCTTTGTATATTTCAACATAAATATTTTATGAGTATATGCAAATATCTATTTCCTTTGTGAAAAGTCCTTTTCACATTTTCGATATAAGGAAGCCTAAATAACCAAGCAAATCTACTTTTTATGTCCCTTTTCACTTTTCTTTTGAAAATAAAATCATCACTAGTAAGAAGAGTTAGGAAAACAGATAAAAATGATGAGACACACATGAGCAGACACTCTGGGTACAGAAATGTCATATCCCTATTGTCTCTCCATGGGTCACACAAAATATGAGCTTCCAATTCAGCAAAGCCTGGCCTACGAGGAAGATTGATATATATGCTTTTGGAGACACAATCTGATGGATTCACAACATAATATACTTTTTTTCTCATATAAGCATATCAAGGTATCTATGACAGTTACATAATATAATTCCTCAGAAATTAATAGATTAAATGAAAGGAGATGAAACTATGTATTAAACACATGCCCTCTTCATTTGTTTGTTCTGAGCATTCTTCCATCCATCACACACCGGATGGTTGCAATTTATTAGGCACAGTGGAAGTCATTAGCGACAGAGATCTTTGTGCAGTGCGTACAATTAGTCATAAGCGGAGTGAAGTAAAAAGTAATTTAAAATAGTGCAAAATTACCTGTATTTTGGAAACCATAAATCTAAATGCCTGTCCTACTGTAAGCCATAAACTTAGTATAGAAAATGTGCTTGAGAATTCAATTGCATATCCAAGTTATTATATCAAAAATCTAAATTTTGTGTAATTAATAAACGTACATAGTTTTGTAATTTATTTTGCTTTGTAAACTTATTTTATTAGCACAAAAATGTTCACCTGTTTTGTAAGGTAAATCTGATGAGACTTGTACAGCAGTTGGAGTGTAAAAATATTAAACTATTTTTATTGAAAGAGTAGTGGAATATTTAAAGGATATTTAAATATATAACTTTAGTCTATATTTTAAAGAAAATGTGATCATTTCCAGATTCTGACTAATAGAAAGCCACCATTGTCCCTTAAGCCATATTTTAGACGTTAGAATCTCTTGCACTACTTTTTCATTCTTATTTATTCAAATAGGACTTCGAAGTTTGAAGAGAGGAGACCAAGCTTGAGTGGCTGGATGATCAGGGATAAAAATTTCCCATGTTCATAGGTCCGTGGGGAGATGGTTGAGCTCGGTCAGGTGGCCAGATTAGAAATCAGGTGGAGTCACTGGCCGGTTTAAAGCCTTTTATTTCACCATGACTCTCACTTCACGTGACCCTAGCCTGTCACTACCCATTCACCCACCTGGCTCTGACTATACTGGCTTCCTCAATTTTCCAAGGACATAACAAGTCCAGAGCCAGCCCTGGCCTTCACCAAGAATGCTTTTTCTCCAACTCTTGGCCAAATTCCCTCCTTCAAGTCTGTGGTCTGGCATATCAAAGCAGCAATCCTTGGCCATCATCTATAAAATGGCACCCGTCCCTGTCCCCCACGCCCCAGGGACATGATTTCTTCAGAGCTCAATACCATGCCTGTCCCAGGCAAAACAGTGGGCTAAGAAAGACCTTTTGTCTATGGATCTCCATACCATCTGGTAGAAGCTCACATTTTTTTAGGCAGACAGGATTAAGGGATGGTAATCTAGATGAAAGTGTGAGTGGGATGGCAGGTGGGATGTAGAAGTCTTGTGTTAAAACAATTTTTACGTATCAAGCAATTAGTTATTTGGGTGGCTCTGGTGGAGGGGGGCAGCTGAGGAGATTAAGTTGGGGAGAAAAGATTAAAACACCTAAAGTACCCCTTCCGGCTGTCACTGACACCCTCTCACTGTCCTTACTTCTAACATATTCATTCTCTGCTCTTCTTTATTCATTAATTTATTCAAGAAACCTTCATTGAGCACCTTTGCTACTGTCACTACTTCCCATGATCCCTTCTGCCTTGTTTTTAATTTGCTTTATTTGGTCTTGTTCCGCTGGCTGTGTTAATCCCTTTAGAGGACTGCCTGGTGTTCTTCCAAAGTAAACGCTGTGCGTTGCTTGCACCTCAAAGAATGCAACCTTAGTATTCAGCCAGGTGGGGTTTAGAGAACGAGAGAGAAGTAGAGCAAGAGGGTCTTTAAACTGCACTCTTTAAAGCTGGCACAGGCACCACTGCTTATTGCATCCAAGATAGGTCCTCATGATTAAAATTTAATGGAGTTCAATTTATACTTAGTGATTTTCATTGTTTTATTTCCTTCAACAAGTACTTATTGAGTATCTATGATATGCCAGGCACTGATTAGGTGCTGGACATATGGCATCTAAGTTCTTCCCCAAATGGTACTTGAGTCATTGAATATGATGAAGTCATACTTTAGAAAAGTAGACATTTGGTTGTCTGAGATTTTAACTCAGAATATCGTATAATGATACTGTTGGGCATTAGAAAAACCTGATAAATTTATTTTCTGTTTCTTTGATTAAATTTCCTTTCTGCCCTATTAAAAGATGAATTTTAGAGGAAAGTAAAGCTATTTAAGCAAAGAAATTTTTTAATCATTTTAATAACTAAAATCTAAATATCATATCAGTATTCTGACCTACATGGGCTGGTTGATTTTAAATTTCATTTTTAATAGTTGAATGAAATTGAACAAAATTCTTGCCGTATTTGGTTTAAAATGATTTTGATGATCAGCATGTGTTAGTATCATTTACAAATTCTAAACAACTTGCACTACATCTATTATATTCTTTAGTTTCTGTTGGGATTTGCTGCTTAAAGGAAAGTGGGAACAATGTAGCTCACATTATTCTGATAATTAACATCTGTGAAGGACAAGCTTCTGCATGAATTTTTCTCATAACAGGAGAAAGTACATAGAAACAGAGTGATGCGTCATGTGCTGTGGTTTTAATATTTAAATATTTTTCTCTTGGGGATTGAACCTCTAGCTTCTGCACATAAAAGCAATCTTTTTTTATCTTTAATTTTTTTGCTCAAATAAATATAGTAGATGATTCCAAATAGACTATTTTGTTAGGCCATAGTTGTCTTTTCTACACATGAAAATCAGTGATTGGTAATTCCAATAGTTTTTCAAGTAATTTCCCCACTTATTTTTTAAAAATCATTTTTGTATAATGAAGATTTAATCAACATTTGAAAGAAGCAGTGACTCATTTTGATTTTTATCCTGTTCCTCTCACTGGAGCTTTCTCAACATATTCAGGATTAGTGCACGATTTTACATTTCACCCCATGGGCTAATGGTAGTGTGTTGAATTTCCTGTAATTCCCAAAGAATGGGTTCCACAGCCTTCCTGTTACTGGTTTTAAGACTAATTAGCTTTCTTTGTTGCCTAACCAGAGCTATTTTGCCAGCCTGCTCAGCAGTCTTGGAAAATGCTACTAGTTTAATACTTGGGTAATGTTACTTGCAGTGAGCAACATGACTCCTAGTTCGGTGTCTTTCTTCTAACAACTGCATCATTCCTGAGAAGAGAGCACCAACATTAATTCTCACTTTTGATATCTGGAGTTCTTCTATTCCCCTTGCCTGGAGAACTTATTTGTAAAGTTTTTCTGGAACTGGAGAAAAAATTTCTTTTTCTCTTCTTTAAAAAAAAAATTTTTTTAAAATTTTAGGAAATAATGAACTCTTTTCATTAAAACAGTTTTATTTTTACTCATGACTTTTTTTATAAGTACAGTCCTACATCGCTTAATGACAGGGATATGCTCTGAGAAATGTCATTAGGCGATTTTGTCGTTTTGTGAGCATCATAGAGTGTACTTACACAAACCTAGGTGGTATGGCCTGCTACACACCCAGGCTATGTGGTACCAATCTTACGGGACCACTGTTGTACATGTGGTCCATCACTAACTAAAATGTTATTAAGCAGCGTGTGACTCTATTGGTACAATCTTATTGCTGTTCTTTTAAAAATATATATGGCAAAATATACATAACATAAAATTTACCATCTTATCTATTTTTAAGTATACAATTCAGTAGTGTGTAGGGAAGGCATATTTTTACCTGTCAAGTTTTTTCTGCTGGGCCTGAGAATTAAATTAATATAAGACAGATTAACAGGTCAAAAGCATAAAATTTATGTATGTTTTACCTGACATGGGAGCCCTCATAAGGAATGAAGACCCAAAGAAATGGTGGAACGTACATGCTTTTATAGTAGGTTGAACAAAGAGAGGTGATTGTGGAAAAGTAAACTATGTGGGGAGGCAAAAGGAAGACACAAGTGATTTTAACAAGCTCTGTTTGTATAGAATTCTCTCCCTCTCAACTTCTTGTCCTTGATGATAAGGATGTTACTTTCCTTCTGGTATAGGAAGGACATCTTTCACAGGGGAATTTCCTCTCCTGCTTTGAAGAATACGAAGGAAGGTCAGAGTGTTTTTCTTGCATTTGCTGTTTTTCAAGTGCCTTTAACTCAAAATAATTCTTATGCCAAAGTGGTATATTTTGGGGTGACGTATTCTGCCACCCTTCAAGTGTTAAGTACATTCACATTGTTGTGCAGCCAATCTGCAGAATTCTTTCATCTTGCAAAACTAAAACTCTATACCCGTAAGACAACTTCCCATTCCTCTAGCTCCCACAGCCCCTGGCAACCACCATTCTAATTTTTGTTTCTGTGAAAAGAACATAATGAATTTTATAAGAGATTTAATATGTATGTTAAACACATAGTTAAGGTTATTTTGTTATTTGTACAGGTGTAAGGGAGAAAAATAACTTTCCTTTAACCTCCTAGGTTTTGTGACTGAGGAGTGCGAATTAAACTGACAAAAGACAGATTAACAGGAGAAAAAGTTTATTTTATGTGTGCACAGGGGGCCTCACAGAAAAAAAGTGAAAACCTCAAAGACGGTGTTAGAGCCAGGGACTTATATGCCATTTTAACAAAGCGTGATTACAAAGGTGACTAGGAAATGTGTGGCAAATAAGGGTTGTTTAGTAAGGTTTGTTATGTGGACTCAAAGTGTCTCGTGTGATAAGAGTTGTCTCCAGAGTCATTATGCTTTTCCTGGTGTGAGAGAGGAGGACAATTTTATAAATGGAAGTTTCTTTTACAGAGGAGAAATTTATGCCCTGCTTTTAGACAGATAGGGGAGAGCAGAGACCTCTTCCTGTTTGCTCTTTCTTAATTGCCTTCAACTCTAAATAATCCTTACGCCAAAGTGGCATATTTTGGGGCAGCATATTCTGATCCCTTTCATAGGTTTTTGGTATTATGGACTTTAAATGTTAAAAAAATAGGAGAATAGTTAAGTCAATGATATTACATTTACTTGAAATGTTTAGTAGCCATTAAAAGGGGTAAGTAAGAAAACTACCTGCATTACAAAATACATGTGGTTTAATTAGAAATTAAAATATCAGGGTAAAAAGGTATTATTAAACTCACTGTAAAACTATAATGCAATACTTAATGAAAGTTTTTATAATCTTTAAAAACGATATAAGTTGTTTTAGCCCAGTTGAATTATGTATATACCATTTTCTAAATATTCTGTTTAATATTTCTCATACCTAGGTACATATGTATGTGTGTGTGTTTGTATTCAATTTACACTTCTACCTGCAAAGATCTTGTTTCTCATATCTTTAGTAAAACTTGGAATTTTTTTTTTTTTAATTTTAATAATTGTAAAAACTATCTAGCTGGGCCTCAAGATCTTTGGCCCTGCTACCAGCCCTTGCTAAAAATGCCTTAAAGCAACTGTACCATATCAGAGTGGAGATTCTATTTCCATCTGGGTCTTTTTACTAATATCATTTGTGTGTTACCTTGTGACAGCTTAAAACCCAGAAGCTGTGATTTCATGTTAAGGAATATGATGAAGGCTTACTATACCCTAATGCTCATCCAAAATTTAATTCTAACATAGTACTTAGTAACACATTTTGAATCAAAAGGAGTTTTCTTGGTTTACATAAAAGATTAAATTCCCTTTATTTTGGTATATTAAGTTAAAATAAGCTTAAAGAATAACTGAAATGTATATACTTATTTATATTTTTATTATGTTTCTTGGTATCCTTCAGCTTTGTTTCAAAGACTTTCCCCAGCGCTTATTTGGTTTCTTTTTTCGTTTTCCCATTTCCTTCCATTGTTTGAAGTTTGCAATAAATTATACAAGCTAAACTATATCACTTTTTCATTATCCAAGTACATTTTTCTGATGATGAATATACTTTAGAAATGGCTTATTTAATAAAACAATGTTTCATCAGTCATGCCTATCTGATTTACTATGCAAACTATACATGAAGTATTACCAAAAAAATCTTTACATTACATTTTATTCTATTTGCCATTTGTCATCCTTTCATAGTTGTTTATAGAGCAAATCTTGTTTCTAAACTGAAGATACAATATAATCTTGTCTTTCTTCCTACTCTTTGTATTGCTATTTGTAATTTAGTAATAGAGAACAAAACACTATCTTGAGTCAATAGACCACACTAGGGAATCATTCTTTGACATACACCTTAAAGTTTATGAAGATAAATCATAAAACAGTAAAATGAACACCAAGTTATAGTATTTGAAAATAATTTATTAACCATAAGTGTATTTTGTAAACAATTTATTTAATTATATATCTTAAAATAGACGTTTGGTCACACGTCTTGACAATCAAGATTATGAGATTGTGTCCTAAGCAGAGAAAGCCTGGCTGGCTCTTGCTTTGTGGTGGTGCGTGTTACACTTCTGTAGCATCTGCTGTTCCGTCTCTGCCTCCTTCTGTGTTAGATGGTCAAGTACAGATGCTTGTCACTGAGGAAAATAAAATTGGTATGGGTCTTGCAGTCTTCCATTGGACAAATTTTGGCAAAAAATAATAATTCACTGCCACTTTTCCACTCTTTTAAGGTCTGCTATTACAAATTTTAGTGAAAAGCATCATGCTTTTTGTGTGAAATTTTTTAGTAAAATTCCTCTTTCCGATAGGAAAAAAAGTGATTAAAAATAACATACTTTTTCTTCCTCTGTTCTCCTTTGTTTTGGTCATTGGACATCCCACATCCTGTTCTGTCTTCTTTTGCTTTATTGTTGTTACTTTCCTCTCCTGAATCTTGAGTTCTGACATGTTTTTGCATTGTTTTAAGGTTACAATTCTTCAATGTCTGTTGTTCATCTTAAAACAGTTTTTTCCTACATTTTGCCCAGTTTTATAGTTATTTATCCTGTAAAGGGTGCTTCAGTGCCAATGACTCCATCAGAACTAGAAGTAGAAGTCCCTCATGCTATTATTATTTTTTTGTATACAGTTTTATCTCTTCCCTGTGTAAGCAGTTTCCTCTAACTTGAGAGTCTTTGCCTGTTATTGTAGAGTGGTGAGGCTGATATGCTCTTGAATCAAATAATCTCATTTCTTGAGTTCTATAGGAAATGATATAATGAAGATAAATTGTATGGGAAGATACTCATTTTTATAATGAACATTTGAAAACAGCCTAAATATTCACAATCGGATAGTAGTTAATTAAATGATAATACATTCACTTAATGAGATATCATAATTTTTTGGACGAGCAATGTGGTAAAAATATTTATGATATTATGCTAAATTAAAACAACAAAAAACTCTGGATATAAAATGATGTGTTCCAGAATGAAAACTATGTAAAACACATTCACATGTCAAAGCAGTGAGCAAGGATACTCCAGTTTGCAAAATCCATTGCTTCAGTGTGCTAAGAGAGTATCATCTTTTTTTTTTGAAGGGGGAGGAAGAATTTTCACACTTTTAGATAAAGTTCTTTACTTATATAATTAAAAGTAATTTCCACTATAAAGATAAAACATGTAATAAAAATTTTCAAATATATACATTTTTAGATATTAGATGCATATTGGTCTGTAACCTGCTATGATGAACATCCACTTAACTAAACTTTGACTTTTCTTATGTTATCTCAAGAAAATGTTGCTTGCTGTCACCTTTAATATTTCTAACATCAGATCACTGCAGATTTCATCATTCTAGTACTCTTTTTCAGAAGCTTAGGACTTTAACCTATATGATCTGCTTAGCTTCATTCAAATTATTTTCTTGAATTATGTGTTTACAGTTTAATAGAAAGGTGTTAATTTACCTCCAGCTGCTAAAATTAATTGCCAGTTTGCTTCTTTCAATCTTTGCATTTTAATTTACATGTTATCATACACTTCCTAATGTTTCATATCCTGTTTTTTTACTAAATATCCCGTTATGATTATTTTCCATTATCAATAATTATGATAGAGTCCCTATGTTAACGTCTGTGTCCTCAAGGTGGCAGATGCCAAGACAAGGATAAACATGCAGGAAATATATGAGGGTAACACCTTGTGAGGGAAAGGAGGGAGCCAGGGTGAAGGTGGGAGAGACATCAGACCATGATGAGAGTCTGACCCCAAGTGAAGGAGAGAGGGAAGGAAGGAAGTTGAGTGGAAGCCCTCAAACTACACTGCAGCTCTAAGGAGAATTGGGCAGGGTAGTCAGGAGGCCTTGAGTCATAGTTGCCTGTTAGAGGATCCTGCATCTCCAGAAGTGGGCCTGCCTTAGTATCCCCGCTATGCTCAGGCATTGGCTGGGAGCAGCCCATGGGAAGCATGGCCTCTGCTGGAATGAAATGATAGATTTCAGAGAGCAGTGGCTGGGACCAATGATAATCACATTCCCTGCAATCTGAGAAGCATCATCCCCTCCACACTTTGTAAAAATAACTTCCAATGCTGCATAATATTCCATCTTAAAGCTATACCATATTAAGTTTAACTCTTTTGAGTAAGCTAGAAATCTAGGAATCTTCCTTGACAACTTTCTCTCCCTCACTTCTATAGCCAATTCATCACCAGGCCATATTAATCTTGTCCCTTAAATCTCTCTTAACTCTGACCTTTTATCTTCATCTTCAGTACCAAGACTCCAATAAGAACTCCACTCCCATCTTTTGCCTTCACTTTTAGAATGACCCATGTCCACTCTGTCCCCATCCAGTCACTACTACACCACATCGCCAGAGTAACTTTGGACAAAAACCTTATTTACCCAACCGTACTCCTTTCAAATCTGTCTATCGCTTTTCATTGCTCTTTCAATGGTGCAAAATGACCTCGATATTTCCCATAGCGCATCAGTTCACACCAGACTTCCCACTGCTGTCTGTGCCCGCTCCCCTGGCCACCACGCCCTCTCCACTGACCATCTTTTGGTGTACACACAAGCATGTTTCCTCCCAGCACAGGCTTGTGCGTGCTCTTCCTTCTCCCGCAGTGCTCTTTCTTCCCCTCTTCATCAATAATTTATGCGCAGCTCAGACCACAGCTCAAGAGTCAGGGATCTTAATCAGGGATCAGGGATCCCTTCCTTGACGCCTCTGATGAAGTCAAAGCCCTTGACTATGAGCTCTTGTAGCACCGTGCTCTTCATCTTTATAGCATTTGCCATAGCTTTAATTTCCCATTTATTTTCGTAATTACTGACTACCTTGTAATACTCTGCAATACCCCACTCTGTGCTATGAGGGTACGGTGCCCCCCCACCTTTTTTTGTGCACCAACAATTTCTACCAGTTACGACAGTACTTAGAACAAAGTAAATATTTATTGTTGAATGAAAATTGGGCTTAGTGTAAAGGCGTAAGCTAAGACGTAGATATGGTAACAGTTGTAGCTGTAAGAAAGGATGTGATCCCCAGGGTAAGAAAGGAAGGGAAGAAAAGCCATCCAAGGAGAGCACCTATATACTGTATTCATTTGGGGATGTTAAAGCATCTTTGGAGGTATAAAGGTGCCAACATCAGCATGCTATTGAAGAATCACAGGTAGTTCGAAATAACATAAGCTAAGGAGATAATTTGGGGAGGAGTAATTGGAGGGAGCTAACTGGAGCCAAGAAGTCCCATTAAGTACTTCTCAGTAATCCTGTTGGGAAGGAGAAGAGTTTGAACTAGAATAGTGGCGGTAGTGACATTGGAAAGAGAACAGAGGGTACAGACAGACGAAAGAGCTATTAAGGACTTA
The DNA here is from genome assembly GCF_020826845.1 of Diceros bicornis minor. Taxonomy (NCBI): domain Eukaryota; kingdom Metazoa; phylum Chordata; class Mammalia; order Perissodactyla; family Rhinocerotidae; genus Diceros; species Diceros bicornis. The sequence continues at coordinate 7,811,837 of NC_080778.1, read as the reverse complement.
GAATCTGCAACACCCTGTCAATTATTGTATGAAGTGGGCAAGCTGCTAATGCTGCTGTCAGGTCAAGGGAGATGAAGTCTGGAATAGGCTTTGGATTTGGCAAGCAGTCAAATCTCAACCTTCCCTGTGAGCAACAAATGAACTTCCGCCTTCCCCAAAATAGCAGTAGCAGGGAAGCACAATTACTTCTTTACCTTTTACTGAAATGCGTCCTCTAGCTTTGGGAAGGGCATAGAGTCAGGAAGGGGAAAGAGAACCTCCGCCTGCCCAGCTGGTCAGTAGAACTAAGCCTGGGCTCAGTGATACCACGGTGAGAACAGAGGGGCACAGACTCACATTCAAAATATCACAAAGTGCCAGGTGCACTCCTTCAGGATGCATAAATTGCATCTCGAAATATACCAAGACACACTTATAATAAGTACTTTGCCCTGTAACAGGATATCAAGAAAAGCTTTGGAAAAAGAATAGTCTCTTTCCAATTTTCAAGTCAAGGTAACTACCTTTATACTTTCAAAGGCTTCCTTAAGCCAGTTTTTATGAAGAAGAGGGGAAATTTTAAAAGCACCTTATCTCCATTCTTTGTGACTTTATTTAAGATTCACCGAGGGTAGTTATGTTGCCTTAGTGTAATTTAAGGCTTATTTTGTGTCAAATCCATCGGATAATAATCACTTACTGAATGAGCTGAATATATGCCATGTGCCAGGCACTGTGCTAGGTGCTAGAAGTGCAGATACTAACCTCTGAAGTTTAGTGACTTGGGGAAAAGAACCTACATGTGCAAAAATAATAATAGACATTTGTAACAGGGATATAAAAGTGCGATGGAAAAATAGAGGAGAGAGTAACTTTGGGGAAATCAAGTTGATGAAAAATGAGAACTAGAGGTTTGCCAAGAGAAAAACAAGAGACGGGTTTGAGGGAATGAATCCAGGCAAAAGAGACCGTGTTTACAGAGATACCAAAATATCCAAGAAATGGACATTATGGGAACACAAGTAAGCAACTAAATGCAGTGGCCTTGGGAAAAGAGTGAAGGGATTAAGAAAGATGTTAAGCTTTATTTTAACAGACACATGCACACACATCCACACAGAGGAAGGGGGATATCACACAGACATATACATATACAATAAGGCCTGGGGACAGGGGAGAGAGAACAACAGGAAATGTTAAATCATCTCAAAGTTCAGTTGAAAGTTCTGTAACTAGAGTCAGTTCTCAGTTCTATCCGTTTGAGTTAGCAGTGTGTTCCCATCTCCCGCTGCCCTGCTGCCAGGAAGTCCTGAGGAGCCCCAGGCGCACGGCCGCTCTCCTTGGCAGGGTGCCCAACTGCCAAATGCTGTGCCCCCCGGGGAACCGTGTGAGAGCCCTAATTGATTATCAACTAATTTAGATGGTCTGTTCAGGCTCTTTCTGCCTGCCTGAGATAGGGAAGACTTGATAATGTAATATTTCCTGTCTGTCTTTATCAATTTCTGGCTTACTCTTCTTGAATTGCTCTACATATTCACTTTTGCCATCTTTCTAAAATTGTAGAGATTATTGAAAACTACAATGTAGCATTTGCAATGATTAAAATGATAGTAGAAGTTTAGAGCTATAACTCATAAATGTTAGATTATTAAAGGATCTAAATAATTAAGGTAAAATATTTCAAAGGGAAAAGACACACTTTCTGTTTACTATGTAACAGTAAAGAGTAGCTGATCAATATTCTTAGTAAGAAATATATAAAACTGTATTACCAGGTATGAAATCTTGGAAAGTTACTTAACCTCTCTCTCTGCCTCAGTTTTCTTATCTGTCTACATGTCTACCTCATAGGGTTGTTAATGCTTATCACAAATAAGCATTTGTGATAAGCATTAAATGAGATAATACATCTTGAAATTAGAACAGTGTTTGATCCATGATCTATGATAGGTAAAAATATTAACTATTGTTTTTATTGTCATTAGTATCATTATATGTTTAAATTCGCTAATATATTCTGTGATCAAAAATAGAAGGAAATTTATTATTAATTTTTTGTTGTTGTTAGTGCTGTAAAGTCAGTTCTGACTCCTAGTGACCCTGTGCACAGCAGAGCGGAACCCTGCCCCGTCTTTTTGCACCATCCTCTTGCCTTCCGGTGCTATATCAGACAATGCTCTGCTGCTATTCATAGGGTTTTCGTGGCTAATTTTTTTTTGTAGTGGGTGGCCAGGTCCTTCTTCCTACTCTGTCTTGGTCTGGAAGCTCCACTGAGACCTGTCCACCATGGGTGACCCTGCTGGTATTTGAAATCCCAGTGGCATAGCTTTCAGCATCACAGCAACATGCAGCTGCCACAATATGACAACCGACAGATGAGTGGTGTGGTTCCTTGACCAGGAAACGAACATATTTACAGTGGTGAGAGTGCTGGATCTTAACCACTTGACCACCGGGGCTGGCTGTGTTAATAATATACATCCACAAATTTTACGTCCCCTGTCTTTTGCCTTAAATGATAGTTATTTATTTTTTATTTGCATTATGTATTTAGTTCTCTCTAACTTGTGAATTCTTGGAGTTAGGGGACCATTTCTTTTCTGATTAAAAAAAATTAAATGATTATCTTATTCTCCTTTGGTTATTTTCTTGACCTTATGTAGTGCCTTGCACACAAGCATTCAATAAGTGTTTGTGGGATTGAATTATGTAAAAGCTCACCTTTTCTTATCTGTGAACACCCATGGGTGGCAAATAGTCGGTTAAGTTGGTAACTGAAACTTCTACCTGCATAGTTCCACAAAAGAATAACATCTGTAATGTTTATTTAACCAGTAGAATTGAAAGATGCTTTGACTTGCTCCAGGAATTAGAGGTTGATATGCCCCCAGATAAATGCTATCTGACACATAATGAGACAGCACAGCAAAGGGATTAAAAAGCAAATATTACAGGTCCTACATTAATCTTTTTCTTTTTGGTTTGAGGCTGACCTTGTTTTTCACTAGAGAGAAATTAAAGCAAATGTTCTTTGTGTATGTAGTTTTATAACTTACATTTGTTTTGATGGATAATGTCACTGACATTAATTGCTATGTGCACCTGAAAGCATGATTGAAAGGCCACCATACAGCTAGTTATGTTTAAAGTCTGGTTTTGACCAGGGCTATACCGAGCCTAGTATGAAATGTATTTGATTGAAAGACCCCACTCCACAGCTGGTTCTAGCATGACCACCTCTCCAGCCTACTATTGCGGCTTGCCATCAAATTCTACATTGGTCGTTCCTTTGGAGGTAGTACAGTGTCCAAAAAGCCTATTCTCCTTGTAACCGTATCTGGGCATGCTTCCTGGAGAAGAGTTCAGCCACTGCAGTGTCATCACTCTGTGACCGGGTCCTGGGTGTTGGAGGCGGGCTGGAGCCTGCTGGCCTTGGCTGGTATGGGACCAGCTTAATCCCAGGAGCTGATGATTCCTGACTCAATCTTGTGAGTGTTGACCATGATTGACTCATTCATTCCCATCCCTGCTGTTTATTAGCTCTGTGATCTTGGGCAACTTATTGAAACTTCCTTAGTCTCAGTTTATTCCTTTGTAAATTGGGGATAATTATGCCATAGTACCAACACCTGGTAAGGGCTGTTGTGAGGATTAGGTGAAACCATGCATGTAAAACACTTAGCACCCTACCTGGCATACAATAAGAATGTATTAAATGATGGTCTTTTTATAATTGTCGTTTATAATAATGAACAAATTATTAGGAAGGTTGACCTCTAGGTCCTTCGCTTTAGACCAATTCCTGATGTCAGAGACTCTTCTTTTTGCTTCTCGAAGATATGTAACTATGGTAAATTTGTTTTTAATCACATATTACTCTATGAAGAAGAAATTATTGCAGGCATCTCTTTTTAAATTGTTATTATTCTAACAAAGAAAAAATTGAAAAAGAGGAAAAACAGGGTGAGGGACTTGACTTACTAAATATTAAAATGGACTTAAAAATAAAATAACCCCTAATATATGGTACAAGAATCAATAGAGAGATCAGCAGAGCAAATAATCAAGGAAAAGCCCTCACATTGACATAAATGGAAGAGAGCAGACAATTGCTCTGGAAGCTGGTACGTACAAGCAGGCTGTGGCATATCACCACTGTGGCTCCCTTATTACAGTGAATTTTGTAGTTTTCTTCCACTTGAGATGCCTCAGTAGTGCTCAGCACAGTTTCTTGTACACAGTAGACATATGGTAGGAGATAGGTGCTTTAACTGGTCTTCCTGGGGCACCAATAACAGATATAACCAATCAATCATGGCCCCTTTTCTCCTGGAGTCCAGGTTCTGCCTCAGATCCTCTTTCAACAGTATTCTGGGCCACCTCCACCGAAGTGAAACCATGTACATACTCGACCTGGAGGGTCACTTGGCCTGTTCAGTCCTAAAACTGTGGTTTTTATGGAGCAGTCAAAATGCTGAATGGCATTGTCATACAGTACTTCAATAGCAGCACATTCAACTGGCTGTGTGATTGTAGCAAAGTTGTTTCCACATGATGATGAAGGATTTAAACCTAGGAGATTATCAGCGAGTTATCAAGTGTCACGCTGCAGCCCTTGAGCATCTCATGGTAGCATGGTAACAAGTAACATAAACAGGCATTTTATTAAGTATGTGTCATGTCTCAAAAAAAATCTTTACCCACAAATGGCAAAGGCTTTGAGGGACTGACAGATCTTTTGCATGCACCACAGCACACTTTTAATATCTTATTCAATTAGTTTAAGTGATTAGTTGATTTAGCTTCGTAAGTCAAATGATTATTCTTTTTAAGTAATTCAACTCATCTTATAAATTTTGCTGCAGAACACATAGCATTTTAAATGATCCTTCTTTATATCTGATGTTTAGCCATAGTTTTACTAGAAGCATTGAGTTTTCTGTTAAAGACTTAGTACTGTTCTGGAAGCTTTTCCCCCTGAATTTTATTTTTCCCATTTTTGGCTGATGAGGCATCTGGAGTGATTCCAGCATGTTTACCTAGGTCTTCCCTAAAGAGGTTAGGTGATTAGACAACACAAGGAGGAAAAAGTGCTGTTGCCAGTAGGTGGCTCACTAGGAATGTGCTTGGGACAGGATCAGAAATGTCACCCCTCCTCCATTTGGCCTTTGTTTTCAATCCCTGCTTCTTTGAGCCTTTTTCTATAATGTCTGAGTCATTTACAGGGGGGAAGGGAGGGGGGTTTCAAAAAGAAAGAAAGCACCAGCCTTTGAGATCTAGAATAGCAAAGGCCCCCATCTTACTCTGAGCATTCACAAAGTATAGCCTACTCTGAGTTCTCTTTTCCACACACAACTGCTTGTTCTTTTGTTTCTTGTGTCCTTGGCAAAGACTGAAAGAACTCAGCCTGTAATACTTGGGCCTCCTGTGTCACTTAAGAAATAATAAGCCATTGTCTTCATTAAGCCACCCTTGTTTTAGCAAATAGAATCCAGATACTGGAGAGGGGACATTTTGAAGGGAGGAGAATTAGAGTAGAGATGCTTTACAAAATTCCCTAGAGAAACTGCTTTGTTTCTCCTATTTTATTGCTCCTTACTGAGAAGATTCATATTCAAATGGGTTGAGGTTGTGAATAGTTGCTTGCACATTCTCATGCACCCAGGAAGGCTATGATTATGGCTAATTACAATGAAGAATGAAGTTCTAACAAGAGTGCTCAATCAGATTGTTGTTCGTGCATGAAGTAACTAAGGCCAGCCAGTGGAGGTGTGATTGTGGTAATTACAAACAATGTGGCTATTTGAAAAATGCTTAGTAAATCTGTTCAAGACAGAATAAGGTCTAATTAATCACTTTAGGCTCCGAATTCTCCAGATGATCCTTTTGCTCTGTTTTTTTTTTTTTTTTTTTTTAGTGTTCCTTTAATAAACTAGATCTAAGGTATAAAATATGTCCTTGTTGCCCACACTTCCATTTGTTGGAGGAATGCAACTGTGTCTTCTGTTAGGAAGCTTCTTTTCTGCCAATCACTTTGCAACCTGCTTTTAATGCAACTTGACAGAAGGTTTTTAAAAATAAATGTGTACGTATTCTTGTTATTATCCAACAGGAAAATGTATTATGAAAAGTTACTGTAAAACATTAACTATTAATTGAGTAAGCACACTGCTATCATCATTGTGCTGATGTATGTCAACTCTTGAAGATTCTGTGTGTGTTGTGTCTGGCCCTTGAGTAGTGTCTAAGTGTATTCTGCCTTAAATAATTGGAGGCCTCCATGAAGGCACAACTATGATGTAGGAACTTGTACGCCCCCGCATAATTTTTTTCAAAAAATGCTTGACTGAAAATGTCTTGAGCTTGACTCTTTTTCTGTTTGCCATTTTGCACCTTTGTTTCCTCATCTAAAAATGGGTTAATAAAATGGCCAGAGTTACTGCAAGAAATTTGCAGGGATAAGAAACGTCCAATTAAGGGTTTTAAATGCATCAATCTTCAATCTCATTTAAATGTCTAGTAGAATGAACTCTGCTCAACTATTTGAGGAGTCTCATTATTTTTGCTTTATTTGTTTTCTATATATGAACCAAAAGGAGCTACCTTTTAAAATTAAATTAACATGATAGAAATTAAACTCAGCACAGATTTTGACCTAAGGAGCGATGGATGGGCATCCTACAACCTTGCCTGCTGTTCTTTCTAAGTGATGGGGAGGCAGAGAGAAAGAGGGAAGGGAGACCAAAAGAAAAAAAAAAAGGACCAATTTTTATATAGATATCTTCTTATTTTTACTAATTTATATCATATGTCATCTAAAAGAGAAGGAAATACTGAAATTACTAATTTCCTCATGAGGATAAGTGAAAAAAACATTCTTGTAGCAGAAGAAATAATTCCACACTGACATATCTATAAATCTGTGTATTTAATTTCTCTAAAAACAAGTAATTTATAATCAGAAGGCTTCTTCTAGTAGTTTTCACCAAATGAATTTTATACATAATGAAAACAGATAAAATAACAAACAGTGCAGGAAAAAAATGAATTTTAGAGCCTTGCCTTATTCTTTAAAAAATGTGCTCTCTATACAATGCAACTTGCCAACTAGATTACTTAATAACAATATAAAATTGAGTCTCATTTACTAGTTATCACTGTTTTATTATAGCTGATGATTTGGAGTCTTTGACCTGTAATGTATGTGAGTTAAAATAATTCTATTTTATCTACCAAAAATATAGATTTTTCTATGATTTGACAGTGTAGAGTATTTGTTTTAACAATGTGGGATTTAAATATTTAATGGTTTAACTCAAATTCCTAATTGGTCAATTTATTGTTGCCAAGTTTAAAATTTTACACAAGAGAGATAAATTTGAAATAGTTCACTGTATGTCATAGAAGAGGAAGCTGCGACCGTGTTCTCTAAGCAAGTCGTGGGGAGTCTGAGTGGGTGACTGGTCTGTCCTTGTTCTGATGCTGTCTTTGAATAATTTACATTTTGAGTATAAGAGAAGGTGGTTAAAAAAATCAGATGAATTCAAGTAGTTGCTTAAGAGAATGAGTAAAGTCCATTTTTTCCCTGATTAAAGTTGAATCTGTTGCTTCCCTTCCTGCGCACCAAACACATCAATACAGATGCAAATAAGGTGAGGGCACTTCCTGTAAATCAGCTGTCAACATGTATCAGGAAGAAAAACAATGAACAGGGAGGCCAACTGCTTCTCGTAAAGGCCCTGCGATTCTTCTGTCTGCAAGAGGAATATTTATGGCCTTCACAGCTGGCAGCAAAGAACATTGAAAAATATAATTTCATATGCATCCAAAGCATTTTGTGAATTAAATCCAAAGTGTAGAATTTGAGAGAGTTAAAGAATTTCTTGGTAACTGTTTAATAAAATCAATGTGTTGTTGATCTGATGTCTTATTCAATCGCCTGCTATATATCCCAAGTTTTCACTCATAGGGGAGCCTTAAAAAATGTTAATCAACATCGCCAATTTTCTAAGAATGTGAGTATAATAAAATGCGATTAATCAAAATGTTATTTAATCTTTGATTTACAGTCTATTAGAATAGCAATAATATTATGCATATATATAGTGCTTCATATATTCCCCAAAATGTGTATTATTTCCTTTCATTTCCAAATTAAAAGAAAAATAAAACTTCAAGAAAAGTAGGGCAGGAGTCTTTAGCCACCTCTCACAGGGAAAGCAATTAAGGCTTTGATTGAAGTGACCAACCTGAGGAGTAGTCAGAAGTGAGGGAGGTCTAGCCAAAACTGTTGGCCCTTCCCCCACCATATGGCCTCTCATAATAAACACCAATTTCCATCACTCCATGGGTATGCAGAAGTGCTGGCAGAAACTTCTGGGGTAGTTAAATGTTGGATAAATCAGCTTTCACTGACTCTTTAAAGTACACTAATTACAATTGTTGGTGAAATCGCTTTGCATTTCTGTTGTAGAATCTTGAAGCTTCCATTTATGTCAACGTTCACAAGTTATGGTCTGTAGAGCTGAAGTGCTGCAGAGGTAGTCTGCAATAGAGAGATATTTCTGTGTCAGGTAGGATCTTTGGTTTTAGGCAACAGAACCCAATGCTACCTATCTTGGGCATTGGTTGGAAAGAGATTGGGCACTCATGAACCAAGGAGGAGGCTCAAGAGCCAGGTTCAGAGGGTCTCATGAATGAACTCCATTTCTCCTCTTGGACTACTCTGCACAAGATTTAGAGTTGGGCAGAGAGAGATAGGCAAAGTTTTGTCATGTAGTTATGCCAGAAAATGAGAGGACAGCATTGGCTGAAGGAGCTTCCTGGGACCCTGTCTTAGACAGCTCCAGCTGCTATAAAGAAATACCATAGCCTGGGTGGCTTACAAACAACAGAAATTTACTTCTCACAGTTCTGGAGGCTGGAAGCCCAAGATCAGGGTGCCAGCATAGTTGGGTTCTAGTGAGGGCCCTCTTCCAGCTTGCAGATTGCCAACTTCTCACTATATCCTCACATGGCAGAGAGCAGAGAGGAAGCAAGCTCTCTTGTGACTCTTATAAGGGCACAAATCCCATTCATGAAGGCCCCACCCTTATGACTTCGTCTAATCCTAATTACCTCCCAAAGGTTGTGCCTCCTAATCCATCCATTGGGAGGGGGTAGGGTTTCAACAAATGAATTTTGAGTGGACACAAACAGTCCATAACAGCCTTCCTTTGTCCCCTGTGGTGGTGGTGGGGGGAAGCACCTTTATTTACTCCCTCATCAATACTAAACACAGCAGAGGAAAGGAGATTCCCCAAGAGGGAATGCTATTAGGAAGGGGTAGTTGATACTGAGCCCATGAGGAATAATGCAAGTCTCCTGTTGTATCCAAGTTTTACCCTGTAGAGGAGGAAAAACTTTTCCTTGACCCTCTTAGGGTTCCTGGCTGGGTGAGAAAATTAAACTGACAAAGACAGGAGAAAGCATACAAATGTATTTAAGATAAATTTTACATGACACAGAGCCTTCATAGGGAAATGAAGACCTGAAGAAAGGGTTACGCTTGAGTGTTTTTATACTAGATTTGATGAAGAGTGGAAAATATGGGAAAATGTGATAGGACAAAAGTGGCTGAACTAAGGGTCGTTAACTGGGGAAACTTAGCAAGGCCTGTCCCTCTGTTTTCAGAGATAAGGATGCTCCTTTCATCTGGGTACAGGGAGGGCACCTCTCCCATGAGGGTCTTATGACCTGCTTCAGGGGAAGCTCAGAGAGTCCTTCCTGCTCTCGCCATATCTCAAATTCACTCAGCTTAAAATATTCAATATGCCATGGTGTGCCATATTTGGAGTAGCATGTCCTAAACCACATGAGCCGGAAACAGAATTTCTATTTAATGTGCCATGTGATGATGGCTAAGGGGCCATCTTTATAAACTAGGGATATTTACGTTTTCCAGACTCAAAGAGCAAAGATCTAAGACTAGTACAAAATGTCTTGAGACATCATTGGAAAAGGATGGTTATCTACTTTAATGCATACTGCTCAACCTTCCTTTATACGTTTTTGCACACATAAAATGAGATTGTAGATGTAGAGCAAGACACAGATGTGGCAGGAGCCAGGAGAAGGAGAGCCTCTTTCAGGCGGGGCCATCATGTCTTGCAGACGTTTCTCTCCGGCCCTTGTACAGACCAGAGTGTTTCCCACCCTTTCCCTGTCTGGCCCTTGTAAAGACTGGACCCTGTCCCATCTTGAAAGCCGACTCTGCTGAGGCCTCTGTGCCCTTCTGCTTGGCTCAGATTTTGGTTGAAAATTAATTTGAAACCCTTTTCTCTTGCTATTCTTACCAGGTCAGTGATTAACTGGAAGTTTAGGGCCTCATGTTTGTCCTGTTTATCTCAATCCTGTGTCATAAGTAGAAACAGGCTTTCAACACATCAGAATACTCAGTGTAGAGGAAGACCTGGGCTGGGGATTCTACCCAAGTGCCCTCACTAGCTGAGCAACCCTGGGCAAGGCATGAGGTCTTCAAGGCCCTTAAGGCAGGCCCTGAGTTTGTCCATCTGTGTACACTCTTGCCTACTATTGTGCCTGACAGGTAGCATGTGCTCAACTAATATTAGCTAAGTGAATAGTCAGATAACTGCATGAATAAGCATTCCTTCACTGGGCCTCAGTTTCCCCCGTTTGTAAAATCAGACAGCTGGACTAGACAACTTTTGAGTTCCCTTCTAGTGCAAGGATCTATGTATAATATAATCAACAATGTTGAACTTTGAAGAGAACGCAAGCGTTAGGTTGCCACTGGTATATTTTAAAACACCTTATTACCATTTCTAAAAGATGTTTAAGAGTATGTGGGCAGCTATGTCCATTTTTCCTCCCTAAAAATTAAACTTTTCTCCTTTACAACCAAACAGAGAGGATGACACTAATAGAAGGGGCTGAGCTACAGGCTGGGTACCTGTTGAGAAACGGGTTAACTCAAGTTTAAACTTAGAACCACATTTGTGCAATGAACAAAAACTTAACAATTCTAGAATGTCTATGCCGTAGCATACCGAGCTGTTTTCACATATGTTATTTTATATAATCCTGAAGTATGCAGTGTGAAATGTATTATTATTTCATAAATAGGAAATGCAAGCTCAGAGAGATGACTTAATTTTCCCAAGGACACATAGATAATAAATGGATAGAGCCAGGATTTGAATGTAGGTCTGAATAAATTGTTCATGCTTTTATACCTGCCTCCTTAATGTTTCATTTCAAAGACTTCCATCTTTTCACTTTCATATTTTTATGTATTTTTACTCTGCGTGATCCTTATCTGAGGCCTTCTGTTACTTTTTCTTCTCCTCTTGATTCTTCCATTATTTTCTTTCTAATTTGTCCTTTGATGCATCTCTTTTTCCTATTGATCCAAGATGTTTTTCTTTCTCCCAGTTCCTCCTGAGGATACAGAAATCCTTCACTTATTGAGTCCCCATGACATTCCATTTATTTCTAAATCTCACCTTCAAATAATTATTTTTTTTAGTTTTGTCTTCCTCTTCCTTTAAATTGTATATCGTGTTCTCTGTAGACATTTTATTAAGTCAATTTCACATGCTACTTGAATAAAAAATTATATTTAAAAACTTCTGACTACCAATTATCCGTCTTTTGCTGCTTGATTTCCATAGTGAAATCATAGTTTGACGTGAAAGATATGATTCTAAAAAAAAATCATTTTATTAAAGCAACAGAGTAGAGCTAAAAAAAACCCCGAGAATAAGTAAATATTTATTCATTCCATACTTGTTTGTTTTTTACCTACTATGTATCAGGCATTGTTCTAGGTGCTAATATATAGCACCTAGCATCCTGTTGATCCTATGAGTTTAAGAATAGACAGAAAGATCTAAAATAAGACAGATAGATGCATTCTTTCTACCTGCCTGTCTGCCTATTTGTCCATCTGTCTTCATAAGAAAAAGGACTCAAAAAAAAAAAATCCTGAAATGCTTACTTTTGTTCTCAGTTCTTGTTTTAAAATTTAAATCAATTCTATATCTTTATGTATTTTAGAAAATCTAATTTTCACTAAAATAAACTTGCAGTCCTTATGAATGTTGACTTTTAACTCCAAGAGTACATTAGTTGGTTGGGGAATCATTCCTGATAAAGTTGGTACTGCAGAGAGAGGAGACTTCTATTCCTTAATTACCCCTACATTTTTATTGAGTACTGACGACATATACTGGACATTTGCTGTAGGCAAGTTCTGTGTACTATTTTATTATATTCCCATAACTGATCTATAAAGTATTGTTATGTTTTGTTTCATATCATGTCCAAAGAATTTTTTAACCAAAAAATTAGGCCGAAAAGCATTTAGACTTAGATGGTGATTGTTAAGAGCGATCTATGGCTGCCCTGAGTTTTCAGAAGCTCAAGCGAATCTCTTACCCATTTCTCAATGTTAACTGAGTATTTATGAACACGTGTCATATACTCCCTCTAGGATAACATGAAACCTCAAGAAATCTAGGAAAATGGCCAAATTCTTACTCTAGAGTGTGGCTCTCAACAATAATTGAAATATACTTGTTATTAAAGACCTCACAACTGCTCGAATCAGAATACTATTTGACATAAATTTGTGGAATATCTATCCAGTCTGCCTTGGCTCTCACAAAATTGAGAAGCTTTGTTAAGGTGCATAAATATTTTGAGCAAATGATATATTTTTGCTGAATATGCGAGTTTTGCTCTTTTACCTACTGTTTTAGAATATGGTAATAGGGATACAGTATTTTAACATACTTTACATTAAAGCTTCTCATGGTAAATTAATCTGGTTGTTTCACATTGAAACAGAATTCCTTTTTATGCATATATCAAGTTTCAACTATATGATTCATTTTTAACTTACTAAAGAAGATTTTAAAAAGCTTAGACTGTAGCTATCCAGATTTGTAATTCCACTAAACCCTGTTATATAATCCTGAAAACGTTTAAGTACATCACATGTAATTTAAATTATTTAAAAGTTTATTTTACACTTCTTGAAGACTCAGAACTCCTTAAATTTATTTCACAAAAGGCCCATCTTCTCCAGAATAAATTTAACTTGCCTTGTGAAATTAGTATTTAGAAAGACTCAAATTAACTGGTACATAGCTAAATAGGACCTTTAATTAACTAGATTTTTTTTCTTTTTGCTCTACTTTTAGAGAGAGAGCATAAAATCACTAGGAAACAAACAAGATAGCAAGGATTTGTTTTAAAAATCAGCTGTCAAGGTTGGTGCTGGGGTCAGAATAGCTAGCCTAGTTTTCATATTACAAAATTATCAAGTTATGATTCATTTAAAATAATGAACCAGAGATACCAATGTTATCTGACTCATGAAAGAAATGTTAAATTATGTTTGATATACTGTTATTTGCTAAGGCAGAAAAGTGAGCTAATAGATGTTGGGAATACTTTCAGCAATGAAAGATGGAATCAGAATTGGTTTCCTAGTTATCACTCTGAAAACCAAAAAATTAAATTAACCCAAACTCATTTTTACCTGAGCATTCTAATTAATCAAATGGATTAACAAATGGATGAGAGAGATGAAAAAATACTTGTGGGAGAAAATCAGAGGCAATACTTTTGGTGAGAGAAACTGCTCTTTTAAAATAATTGTAATGAAATCTGCACATTTATTGAGAGTAGCAGAGTCTTGTTTTTCTAGTCTCTGCCAGCTAATTTCCCTTAAGCCCTCTGTCACCCACCCCTTTTCCAGAAATCTTCTAAAGACAACTCCTGCTTCAAAGATGTTAACCAATTCTACTCTGCTCCAATTATTCTTTATTGTAACATTTTTAATGAATAAATACATATAGTCTGACAACATGTATGTGCAAGGTACTATCCCCAGTAACAAGGGAAACTACTATCCTACAGACCTGGCACTTTTGGTATACCTCTTTACAGTTTTCCACACCTCAAAATTTGTAGAGTTAGACACTTTATTTTTCCATTTTCTTCAACAGAGGCTTACCAAACACGTAGGAAAAAAAATCTCTAATCTAGAATGCTAATTTCTCAATCCCCAATGTCACCTACTTACTGACTTTCCCACTTCCAAAAAGAATTTGAGAGAACCTAAAAGACGCCATTGCAATAAGAACTTAAGTCGAATAGGACAGAGGTGGAGAAGGAGAATTCTATGAGAAGAATTATGCTAGGGAAGATGATTTGACCCGAACTAAAAGATACCACTGATACTCATGACAGGACAGGAAAAAACAGGACACATGACGAGTTCTTCTATTCGTGTTTGGTTAAAGGAAGTAAATCAGTGCATCAGGAAAAATAAACATGTTTTCTGGACTGAAGTTCCAGACGTGTTTCCTCTGTGGTTCTTTGTCTCAGGGCTTGTCACATGATAGGCAATTGATAAATACTTGTTGAATGCTGAATAATGAATATGAGTTCATCAGGTTTTAGCTGATGAACATGGCCTGCTGAGGAAGACCAAAGGGCAGGTCCAATTCCTTGTCCTTCTTCTACTGTGAAGGTCACTTTGCTGGTGGATCAGCATTAAACACCCAATATGCACCTGAGATGTGTCACCTGAGTGCTCCCAAGTGTTCTGGGCCACCTGGGCACCCAATTAAGATGGTCTGAGCCTTCATCTCACATACTCTCAGGGGTCTCAGGACTCTGCTCAGTGTGTTTTCTTATTTGGGGTTTTCTTTTCTTGTTTTGTTCTGTTCTGTTTGTATTTTGATTGCAAACGCCTGCTGTGGGATCTTCTTGGTTATCTCTCCATCACTGTTGCTATTTCTCCCCCAAATCTCTAGTAACAGAAATCAATGGTAGCAGATTATTTTTACTGAAGGCTTAGGGGTAGCAGTGGGGATATTACAGTACAGAATGGGTAAACAGTTACTGTGAACTCTAGGCATCACTGTGTAAAGACGGTAGCCATCTCTCCTCGGCTGTGGCTTCCTGCAGAGCTGCATGGGCCCCTTTTTCCTGGTCCCTACCTTGAAGCTGCTTCAGAATTCCTCTTTATTATGCAGAGCAATATGACTCTCTGTCTCTCCTCTCCCATTCAGCTGTTTAAAAGGTCTGTCTTTGCATAATCAGAATGTACCTGAGATATTTTCCAAACAAAAAGACGATCTATCCCTAAGAGAAATGTAGTCCTCCTAGAACAACTGGCCCAAATTGGAGCCAGATTTTAAAATAATAAATGTGTTCTCCCTGCTGCACGCACCGTATGGATGAATGGGGTCCTGAGAATTAGGTTGTGTCTGTCCAGTACCCTGGGAATGTCTACCAATCAGAACACATCCATTTCCTCCTGCAGAAGAAGAGGTCCCTAAGGAGCCTGGCCCCAGAAGGCAGCATCATGGAGGAAAAGGAGCTGGCCCTTCAGCCTGGCTCACTTTGGTTTAATTCCTTTCTCTAGCACTCATTACTTTGCTCTTTGCTCTTGAGCAATTTTCAGAACCTTTCAGAGTCTCACTTTTCTCATCAATAAAATGGAGTGAAGAAATCTCAACCTTGTATTATAATGTGCCATTTGCCCTTCAAGGTGACTTTTCATTTTTCTAGACTAGTTGCATTTTAAGTTTTCTGTCTATTTGTAGAAGAAGATGCTTTACTTCAAAGGATCTTCAGGCACTGTTGAACAGCTAGCAGAGATACCTTTGCACACGCCTTTGTGAATCAGATGTTCTATCATGCCTTTCATAGAGCCAGCCCAGAAGGTGAGCCTGCTATAATCCTTGCAGGGTGGGAGGCCATATGCTGCCCTGGAATGCCAATGGGCATACAAGTCAGACAGCCCTGGTTTTAAATCCTAGCTTTCCATTTATCAGTAGAGTGACCATAAGGAAGGCATTTACCAACCTCAGTTTCTTCTCTCTGAAGTGGACAACATAATGCTATATCTTAGGGTTGTTGTGAGGAAAATACTTCACATAGTGCTTGGTACACAGTAAGTGCTCAGTAAGAGCTGTAGAGGGCCAGGTGCTGAAGCATAGTGGTCAAATGAGTGGTCCACAGTCTTTCTCCCTTGGCTATTCTCCTCTAAGGAATAAAAGATGGAGACATGTCTGTCTTTGTTTGGAGAGGAACCCTTGTTCTGGCATCACCAGCTTTCACCCCAACCTCCCAAACCTCTTTTGCCAGAGCACATCCTGACTCTCTGGCTGTCACCTTCTCCTTCTTTCCTGCTTGAGGAATGTGTAACCGTCTCCCAATCCACATGCACGCATGATCTGCCCTCTTTTCCCTATAGACAGCGGATTGTTTGGGGTTGTTACACGATCACAAACCAACACTCTGAGTCCATTCCTGAGGAGGACACAGGATCTTCCAACTTCACAGTAGAACCTGAAATTGAATTCCTTTTAGACCTCCTTTATTGAGACTAAATTAATAAACCTCTAGAGCTGCCGAGAAACCATAGTATATGCATAAAGGACTTAAATTAAACTAGCTGGCACTTTTCCTCATTCTTCACTTTTAGGTACCACTTAGGCAGAGAAGCATCATGAGATGAGTACCCTCTGGTCAGTATTGTTTCAGTGGATCTTTACGGAATGCAGAGAAAAGGAATGGCCAAGAGTTGTTAGAATTTGCCACTGAATGGCAATTCCAAAATAATTGTGGACGTATTTCATTATCAGTAAAATGAAGGGGTTGAACTAGATTGGCTTCAAGATCCCTGCTGGCTCAGAACATTCTTTGATACTGTGATTCAATCAATCTAATATATCCTTAAAGTCTTAGAGCATGTTTTCTGAGTGTATCCCAGTAGAATACCTTGTCTGTGAAAGGCTGAAACTTATTATTTGGGAATAATAATTCAGAGCAAAAAAGATGTAGAGCCCATGGTATATAATTAGTTTATAGTTTGCTAATCCTTGTTTTATGAGATTTAATTTTCATGACGTTTACTTTCCCATTCAGCCTTTTGTCAGCAAAAAGAATGCTTTCTGTGTTCAATGAGGAGATAGGCAGGAGACTAATGAATGTGTGCTTTACTCTTGCTCAGATAAATGCAATAGTTACAAGAAGTCATGGCACGGAATGGGGCCCTTCTGTTTACCTTGATAAAATTAATACTTTACAAGTTTTCTGAAGAGTTTGTGAGATGTCACAGATTTATTTTTAATATAATTTCAAAGCTGGAAAGCTAGAAAGTATGAAGCCTGATTCTTGATAAATTCATTATCAATAACACCATATACAGAACAAAATTACATGTTCAGCAAAAAATATTCTTCCATAACATCTTATTATTACTCTGAGACTAAACATTGTAATTTGCAAGTAATTAAAAATTTACCTGAAAATATAATAGGTGTCCTCTTGAGAGTGTATGGAACATTTTGTGTGATTATTTAATGTTTCTGTTTTTTCTTGATCCTTGTATTAGGGAATTGTAGTCTATATGGTTTTATAGAAATAAGGCAATCATAGAGTAATTAAGAAGATACATTGAGATCATCTGCCTCTAAAAAAAGTGAGCGTCCTCTTTTTAAAGGCCTCTGGGGATGGAAAGGAGACATTCTTGGGTGCCTCTCTTGGATTTTGTTAGCCTGGACATCCAGGTGACTGTCACTCCCCTCACTATTCTGTGTCCCTTCATCACTTCAGTGCGTTTTCACTTATTTATTTTTTATATACAGGGAATTCTTGCAAAGCATTTAGCACACTGCCTAATAATTATTAAGTGCTCAACGAAGGATATTAGTGTTGTTTTCTATACAGGAATTTTTTTTTTTTTTTGTGAGGAAGATCAGCCCTGATCTAACATCTGCCAATCCTCCTCTTTTTGCTGAGGAAGACTGGCTCTGGGCTAACATCCATGCCCATCTTCCTCCACTTTATGTGGGATGCCGCCACAGCATGGCTTGACAATCGGTCCATGGGTGCGCGCCCGGGATCCGAACCCACGAACCCTGGGCTGCCGCAGCGGAGAGCGCACACTTAGCTGCTTGCGCCACCAGGCTGGCTCCTGTACATGAATTTTTGAGAGCTTAACCAAAATCTGGTGAAAATATTGGTCAATTAAGAAATGTATCATTAAAATATCTTCATTCGGTAAATATATATTCATAATTCTAAGCCAACATTATTTCAAATAATTGACTACTAGAATGCTATTACTGTTATAAACATGTACCAATGAAAATTAATCATGTTGAACTGAGAATCAATAAAGAACATATTTAAATCTACCATTCCACACTTACTTTTGTCTATGAAGAAATTACCCACTTCCAGATCTTTCTTTCCTACTCAACCAGCCTTTTGACTTTTTAAAAAAATAATATATACACAATTTGATTGAGCTACAATTTAAAATTTTTGTATCTACAAATTTTATTGGAACATATTTGGGGAAAAAACCCAGCAAGCCGAGTATGATTACATTAAGAAAACTTTGTGTGTATATTTACATACATGTATGCATATGTACATTAGGAAATTAGAAACTTCCCTAAAAAAATTATAATGAAATTTGTACAGATTATAGAAAACCTTCATAGAAAAGAAGAAGCAAGTAGGTAATTTCTAGAATTGGATTATTTTAGTAAAGCCTTATCAAGAAAAATTGCAGGTACAGACATCAAAATTTTCCTAGCAACTCCTTTGATCCCATCCACTGCCTATCCCACTAAATGTGCCCTCACCTTTACGCAGAACTAAGTGCCTTCCAAAGGCAGTTTGCATAAAGAGAGGTTTATAGAGATTCAGGGAACAGGTGTTCAAAGATAATACAGTCCCTTATAATCTCTCATTATTGTACACATTTTGGCCTCAAGGCCTGAATATCACTAGGTCAGAAGCTCAATTTTATTAATATATTCGCAAAGATAATTAGTCAATTAAGAAGTGAAAGCACAAAAACTAGTTTAATGTGCAATAAAGTCATTTACAGTACAAGCGTAATGACTTGGATTCAGACTCCAGAAATTGATGCTAATCCCGCACTGTCTACCGCGTATATCTTCCTCCTGGTTTAAATTTATTATTTATATGTATGAGATGCACTTATCAAGAAATAAATAAGAATATTGGATTCCAAGAGTAATTTTTTTGATATAATGAATGGAATAAATTAAAGTTGCCCCATAGACAATTAATTAGCTGGACCATGTGCCCTAGAGGGCACGTCTGGTTTCCCACTGATTCCTCAGTACCTAGGACAGTGCCCAGTCCACAGTAGATGCTTAATACAATACTCACTGACTCATTAAAGGTGGGTCACATGTCATTGTTTTCTAAATTTAGTGGTAGGAACTGCTTAATATTAGACCCTCACTTTCATTCACTCAACAAATATGTGCATGTTTTAACTGAGTATGTTGTTGTAGGTCAATGAGAAATGGTTTAATTATTCTTGATATAATGCTATGAAATTATGTAATCTGGTCAATAGCAGGGAAGCATAAAATTTTCAAAATGTCTAAAGCAAACCCTATTTAGAGATCATTAGAAATCATTGCTAGATGTCACTGGTAATCGTTTTGGCATGAAACCATCAGTGAAGCAAACCAGGATCACCTTTGTAGATCTCAACTAGATCCTAGATGCCATAAATGCACTAAAGTATAAATACATTAAATTTTATTTTAACCAACCTGGCAAGAGTTGATGCTACTTCTAAAATATGCTAAATATTCTTCTAGTTACTAGCTGGCTTAAAACCCAATTTGGCACCAAAACTTTCAGTGACTCTCATCTTTTTATCAGGTTGCCTTTAAAACAATTTGAGATGCTTCCCCAACACTAGGTGTGAAAAGAAAGGAAGGGTAGCCAGTGTATTGTTGCCTACCATTGAGCTACAAATGGAAGAGCCAGATAACTGCATGTCCATACTTAGATTTCTTGTAACGCAAGTTATCTTCTTTTCCATATATTAAACCAAACCAGAAACAGATTGTATTGCTTGCAAATGAGGGTGCTTCTGCTCGTGCACTTTCCCGTGAGACCTCATAGTAACAATATTGATTATTTTAGGGATTTGCATAAACTCAATATTGGAATGGACTGTTTTGTATTCTAAATCAGACAGATTAGGCAAAAACATGAGAGAGTAAAAAAAAATGCTCAGCTGAAGGATAGGTTGTCAAATAGTTGAGGGATTTTTTTCAACTTTGCTCTCCTCCCCCTAAATGCTCAGATACCTTAAAGAACTGTTATTAATAAGACAAATTGCTTTAATCTAGACTTTATCTGGCTATTTGCCTATCATTCTGTGACTGTTGGAATATAATTTCTTATTTCTTTTTATCGGTTAGGGCTTTGGCCTAGGGTTTGGGGCCATGAATCTAATACTCATGCATCTTCCTTCTTGGATTTTCAGCCGAGGGGTCTATACACAGGAGGGCAATAGACTAATAGTAAACCAAGTGCCAGCTAGTTACTTAGACTGGGAAAGTGCCCCATACTCTTCAAATTCAGGACTCTTGTGAAAAATCATATGGGAGGATGGAACCTAGGCCAGAAGGCTCCTTATTTCTTTCCCTGAATCTCTGCCTAATGAAGCCCCAAACTTGAAGATTATATTTTATTATTTCAGTGTGTGGAAAGGGCAATCAGAATCGTCCACAAGCACCTGGATCCGAGGGAGGAAATAGGGTGTGGCATCTACACGGGTGGACTCACACAAATACACACAACCCCTTCAGTGACAGGTCCTGTATAGTGTGGTGTTTGTACATCCCCCATCTTTTCTCACTGAAGATTTTGTAAATGCTTAGCCAAAAGTGGCTGGGAGAAATGTGTTCTTTATTATTCTGTACATTTTTTTCTCATGCAGGTTTTTCAGTAGCCACCTATCCACTTCCTCTGTGTGACATAGGGTCTATGTCCAAAGCTGGTCTTCCCTGCAAAGTTCTACCATAACAATTGTGTCCTTCATTCAGGGTGCTTAATACTAAATGCAAAGAAGTATCAGTCCCATGATCCGTTAATGCTCCAAGTTTTATTTTTAAATAGTCATCAATGATTGTATTTCCTAGGAGGTTTTCTTCCTCCAATATGATTTGCTAAATGATTACTGACTATTCAGTCTCGGAAATTTCTCTTTTTCTCATTTCCCTGGAGCTTGTGCTGCTGGGTCTGTCTCTAATTGTTCTACATCATGTTTGTCTGCAGTGAACTGCAGGGATGAGAAGGAATATGCATATGCGTTTCTTCCCTGGATAGAGTCCAGGCTTAGAAATGGTCTCCCAGCTCTTTGCCCTTTCACTACCCGCCTCTCCTATGTAAAAGCCATGCATGTCTTGATGCTTCCTGGGAGTCACTGTAACCATGTGGGGTGCAGCCATCTGGGTGGTAGAGTTTACATATTCATGGCCACTCTCATAAGGGTTGATCACAAAAGAAAACAATGACAGGTAGAACCTCACTGTAGGTGCATTCGCAGGAGACTTAAAACCACACTCAAGTTTTCTTCTGATAAGGGGGAGGTCAAGAGTGGGAAGGGAGGCTCCATTGGAAACCGTCCTCTTCTTCTTGCCCTCTAACAATGCAAAGGAGAACATGGTGACAGCAACTTCCAGCAGGTAGACACATCCAGAACCAACAGAACAGAACCTTTCCTCTATATTGTGCACATCAGATCCCCTTAATATTCAGGAGTCCTCAATCAGACATGGACTGATTGGGACCAAATGTATAGCAAATGTGTTTATATGTGATAGAAACGTTTTAAGAGAAGTATTTTGCAATGTGCTTCAGCCCAGCAATAGCCTTGCTTCTTCTTGTTCAGCACAGAAATAACATATCAGAAGATTTTTTGTTTTTCACGAAAAAGACAAAGATTGATTATCTTTTTCTTTATGGAATTATAGTTACCGATGAACAATTTCCAATCCTTAAACTATTAGATAGCAACGGTCACCATAGTAACTAAGTTGAGTGCTTTAAATTATTTCTTATAACATTATTTTTGGAACTTTGCCTAAAGTGAGAGGTAGGCTCATTTAACTATTTAAATACTAAATTTAGAATGTAATTATGAGTTATAAATACTAAGAGCAAAAGCATAGTATTAACAGATTAAAATTCTGAGATTTTTTTATATTAAGAAAATTATAAACATAACTTTTGGATGTTTGTACCTTTTCATGTGGGTCAGATGCAATATCACAATTCACATTTTTATAATAAAATTAATAATTAATATTATAACATTGAAATAAGAGATATTAAATAACAGTCATTTTTAAAAGTCATGTATGTGAACAATAAAAGAAAAACATTATTATTATGAACTTAATTTTTAATATTTCTTCTCTTAGTAAACATAACTATCTTAATGATTAGTTCTTTCTTGAATAAAATAATATCAGGAAACATTTTATTTTTTTTTCATTTTTTAATTTTTTGCTGAGGGAGGTTTGCCCTGAGCTAACATTTGCTGCCAATCTTCCTCCTTTTTTTTTTTTTCCTTTTTTGTATGTGAGCCGCCACCACAGCATGGCGACTGACAGATAGGTGGTATAGGGCTGTGCATGGGAACTGAACCTGGGCCGCTGAAGCAGAGTGCACTGAACTTAACCACTAGGCCACTGGGGCTGGCCCTATCAGGAAACATTTCAAAAATAAGGGCTAAATATTTTACTTTTGTGGAGTGTTTGATGCTTTTAAAAATATTAGATAGACTGATACATTTTTTTGTGATTTTTTTAAGGGGAAAGATATCTATATTTATATCTATCTGTGTATCTACCTACCTATCTATATCCCTATCATCTATCTATCTATCTACTGAATTAGGAATTAGATAGTCATGTTATACATTAAGATATTTTATTAGGGAAATTTTCTGGCCTTTGAGTTTGGAGGTAGAGGTAACACATACGAGACAAATTAAAAACTAATCCTCTAACTTCACACAGTATATTGTTTTTAGCTTGTAGTTTACTACTTAAATTTTTATTCACTGAATATTATGTTTCCTGGGATATGTAATTGCATACAAAGCAATTTCAGACTGTTCTAACACAGCCTAAATGCTAAATTATGATGTTCCTCATAAATTAAACCCTGATGTGATTCTCTGTCAGCTCACAAAAGAACAATATGAAGCTTCATGTAAAATATATATTATAAAATAAATACTTTCTTGCTAGTTGTGCCCAAAGAGACATAGCCTATTACTAACATTAATTAAGAGTCTGAAGTCCTCTGTTCTATAGAAATTGTCCTTTACTGAAGGGAGAAGATGGCACCAAAGATAATATGGTAAAACTATGCATTTATCTCCTCTTTATGCTCAGAAGGTTCAAAGTTTTAAAAGTTTCATATCTACTGGGCAAAAAGTAACATTGCCACGACATGATTTTTGGCCCAATTGGCCTGGCATTCAGGTCTCTCTGTAGGCATCCTGCGTCTGTATTTAGGAATCATTGGTGGTAGTGCACAGCTGATGCTGAAACTGATCTATTCTGTGTATTTGGATCAATGTGATACATTTGCAATATACAGATTTTAGGTGAATTCAGTAAAGGAAATAAGTTAATCTAGTAATGGTTTTAATCAGTGGTTAGAGTAAATGGGAGAATTTGTTCATTTATTCATTCATTTGTTCATTCATTCAACAAATATTTATCAAGCACCTCCTGTGTGCCAGGCCCTGGGCTGGTTGATGCAGATAAGACAGCGAGTGAGACGGAGACAGAAGTAGCTTTTCATCTACTGGGAGATGAGGCGGAACAGTGGCTCAGCATCCTCACAGGGCTCTGTAGTGCAGTGAGAAGAGCAGAGGCGTTGAGTGAGTCACTTCACTGAGTCCCAGTTTCCAGATATATCTATAAAATAACTCTCTCATAAAGTGTCTGCGGGAGCGTGTGTGGGAATATCTTTTAAAGCACTTAGCAGAGCACCTGGCTTATGGTAGGTACTAGATACTTGGTAGCCCCCTTCCTCTTCTGTGTCAAGGTCAAACCACGCCCCTGGAAAAGATAAACGTCAATCCTTTGTCTCTACCTCTGTCATTATGGAATGCCTGTGTCCTCCACACTAGGCTGCTGTTTCCTTCTGATAAGGGGCACGAGCAACATGAGAGAGACCAAAGGGAAGAGAACACGGTCCCAGAAATCGGGTCCTGTGAGAAGGGGTTGCCTCTAACACTCCCTTGTGTGGAAATGAGTTTTCAGCTAGCAAACGTGTTCTAGCAGGAGGGAAGGTCTGATCCTCTGGCCTCCCGTTACAGCTTGTCTTGTCCTCCCTGTATAGAATGTGGCAACACTAGAAACTGTTGGATTTTAATTCAATTCAGCACTTGTTTATCATTCACCACATAATAGGCTGTGTAACTTGCTCAGGAATTTGTGGGTGATATGGCCAGGCCTCTCACTGGAATCTGTAGGAGAGAATTATCCCTCGGTGACATTTGTTTTTGATAGGTTTACTCGAGACCTTTGTTAGATATATTGAAGTACCAGCATGTATTTCTGTTATTACAGAAAAAGCAAAGGAAGAAAAGAGAAGAAAGTCTGTCACTTATCTATGGTAGATGGCGGCATGCAGCCCAAGGTTCAGCATCCTTGTGAACAAAAATGGAGAAATACAATGTTTTGTATTTTTCAGGCAACTCGAGATTGTGTGGAGTACAGTCAGCCATGATTATTAAACAAGAGTACTTTAAAAAAGATAAAATGAAAATTTATCTTTCCATTTTAGAATAAAACATCTTAAATTTCTGTAAACTATTATGCCTCGTACATATTACAAAAATATGCAGTAAAAAATAAATTCCAGCTATCTGAATTCTTCTTCCAAGTTCCCTAAAACTACAAACCACTTTAATCTTAACGTGGCTGCATGTAAGCTAGGCCACATTTTATGCCAGCCAGATCAATGGTGTGCAGTAAAGCCTACATCAGGAATGCACTGCTCACCCCATGCCAGCAGTATCGTATTAGATGTAGTAGGTATGCACATAAAACCACACTAATCCGGTACATTTGTGTCTACAGAAAGACACAAATATTCTGGATATTATTAGATATGGATATCATTGTCCTGGTCATGGTAGCTGCTAATGGTGATGCTGACGATGATACCCAGGTATGAAGCTGTATTTATAAAAGCCAGTATATGGATCACAGTCACGCCAGCTTCAGTGCATATGCGTTATTCTTTGGATTATGCCTATTGGCAGTATGTTAAAGCTTAAAACCTGGATTTTTGGCTTAGAGCCTTACTTCAAGGTCTGCCTGACGGCTGGCTTCAAAATGAGCAAACTTTCAATCATTGCTGCTTATT
Source organism: Diceros bicornis minor (assembly GCF_020826845.1). Taxonomy (NCBI): domain Eukaryota; kingdom Metazoa; phylum Chordata; class Mammalia; order Perissodactyla; family Rhinocerotidae; genus Diceros; species Diceros bicornis. Next base: position 7,786,589 of record NC_080778.1, on the reverse strand, counting down.
AAGGAGTATTTTCGTTTGTGGCTACAAATGAGGTCTGGCTTGCCTATCTATGTCATACATACATCCACACAAAAGGTAAGTGCTTACAAAAAAAATTGTATTAATGGCTCCAATCCTGTGGGAAATTTAAATTAGGAGGGCAGAGAGATGAGTACCAATACTCCAACCACTGCATGTGAACAAGGCATTAAGAAAGTGGTATTTCCAATAGTAATGTTAAAGAGGTTTGCAGCAGTGTGCACCTATGGATTTCCCTTTGGGCTGAAGATAGGGAAGCCCAGGGCGTGCTCTCCACACGCAATAGACCTTGTTGTCTGGTGCATAAAGCACTCCTACTGGGCATGAACCCTGAGGAGTAGATGAGCTCAGGTCTGATGAGACTCATTCTTCTGAACATCATTTCTTCTGCATCTTCTTTGGATTTCCAACTTACATGACTTGTCTAGAAAGCCTTTTCTGACCGACCCACCAAATATTCCTATAGCACTTGCTCTTCCCCATCTCAGCACCCACTACCCTGAATTATTATTTCCTAAACCCCCAGTGACTCTGAATCAGTCTGAAGTGGTTCCCAAGCATTTTTATGAACATTCACTAAGTGATGAAAACCTTCAGCCAGACTTGAGATAAACTGCCTGAGCTGCGACCTTCGTGGGCAAGGCCATCTGGGTTTCATTTATTGTTGTACCTCAGCCCTCAGAAGAGTGTCTGACAATAGGCACTCAATTAACTATTTACTAAATGAAACTAATTTTTAAATAATTAAGGCAAGAGTTAAAGTCCTATGTTTCATTCTGTCATTGCCAGATTTTTAGCTGGCCACTAACTAATTTCTTAGATGTTTTAAAGTATGCTGTCACACAATTTGTTGATATTATATTAGAAATATTTGCTGATATTATATAAACTGTCTGGCAGTTGGGAAATGTCCAATAAACAAGTTTTCCCTTTCATTCCTTTCATGACATAGATCATTGACATCTGCTGTCTTTTTAGCTGGCCACTGATTAAATTGTTAGTTTTTTTTAAAGTATGATTTCACATAATCATAAAGACATGTTTTCTGATAGTATGTAAACTGTCTGGCACATTACAAATGTCCAATAAGCGTAAAATCCCCTTTCGTTCTTCTTGTGTTAACTTTGGGTTCTCTGCTTATTAACTTTCACAATGTTAACCAGTTTAGAGATTGATTTTACATTTCATACTTTCTCTTAGATTATATCTTATATTTTTATCAATTTCTTAATATTTTGCAGTCTTGGCAAGTTCAGTACATTTGATCTTTATTCAGCAAGAGTAAACATCAAATGGTTCAGAATGCATCAAATGGTTTTTTAAAAAATATGTGTATGTATATACATATATACAAATGCACACAGAGATAAATGGTAGATGAATGGATAGACAGACAGATAAATAGCAGATTATAAAGCAAACAGGATAAAATGTTAACAGTAGGTGAATCTGAGTAAAAGGTATATGGATGTTATTCCACTATTTTTTTTTGCAACTTTTTGTAAATTTGAAATTATTTCCTAACAAAAAATTAAAAAAAAAAAAAAAGCAAACAAACTTATAATTACTTCATAAGTCTTAGTGACCAGTGGTACATGGTATAAACACTTTGTCCTAAATTAGGAATAAAATAGTGTTTATGATGAGCCTAAAATATAAAATGACAGTGTTAATATAAGTCACTCTGGTATAGAGAGAGATGCATATGTGAGCGTGTGTGTACGCTCATATGCAGCGGTTGGTATTTATGTGTATTTCCTCAACTCCCCAATGACTAATTTGTCTCAGCAGTCAAAAGTCAGTGAGGCTGAAGGAAGATTTCAGGGACCCAGGCTTATCTATTAGCATAATGAGAGCCCAGCCTATGTAAATGTATTGAAATTGTGCCATATGATCTACACTTCCTGTAACAGAGGTTCTCTGTTCTCTTTTGAGTACCTTGTTTAGCTTTGGGGGTGGAGTGGAGGCTGAATATTAAACATGACACCATGTCCATTAAAGATGCCACCATCACAATAATGTCGTCATTTTCTGATAACTGCAGGATCATAAACTGTGAATGAGAAATGTTTCTTTCCAGTCTTCTGTAGTGTTTGAACATTTGACCAACCTGTCTCTCTAGAAGCTCCCTTTTCCCTTGTCTTTCTCCATAACTCTCTCTCCTGGATCTCCTCCGGCCTCTCGGCCAATCATCATCAGACTGAGATCTGGTTCTCCCTCCTCTGCCTTCTCATCATCCGTGTCTATCCTCCAGGGCCACTCTTCTGTCTTCGTTTATTCTGAGTTGTTCTTTTGCAAAAACCTGTTTTATTCTTATGTATTCTGTGAACCTGATGAAGCCTTACGTGACTTAGTATAAACATATGCTACAGCATCTCCTAGCAAGTTCAGAGATCTGCTCCTTAATTCCTCAAAGTGCGACTATCATTTTTGTGGCAGGGGGAATGTGAGAAATAGAAGCAGAAGATACTTCCCTTAGCTCTTTGGCTCATTTCAGTTAAGTAATTATTTTACAGTTTTCAAATGTTTGCTGATTTCTAAAGTTTTCTCTATTGGTATGTCACAGAGAGGAAGCTTATTTTCATGTCTTTTTCTGTTACACAAATCTGGAGAAAGTGTGTCAGTGTCCACTCCCTTATAATTATTAGTCATATTCCTTTTCTTTTTCCTGGAGATAAGCATGCAGGGATGAGAACTATAAATTCTAGATGTTATTAATTTTTTTATTTAAATAATTTCTAAGGGACACAGGAAGAAATCTTATCCATAAAGTGATTGTGCAACCTCAATTATATTTGAATAGTTATTTTGATATCATGGAAGTGTTCATCATCAACTACTAGACTGAAGCAAATTCCTCCCAGATGGTCATTGCCAAGTAAGCGAGAGATGACTTGAGTGGATAGTGGGTGGGTGACTTCCAGTGTGTTCTTTGGAATCTCAGTGAAAAAACTAATAGCGCATGCTGTTCTAAACACGTGGTCTCCCTTGGTGCAGGTGACCACAAGTGTTTTTGGGATAGTGTTGCATGTGACTTCTTAATTGGTAAGGTATTCCCATGGAATCACTATTCACTATCAAACATCCTACAAATATTTAGAGGGAAAGAACTGAAGATATTTCTGAGTAGACTTATCTCAGGACATAATATAAAATGTTAAGAAATGTAACTATTTTAAAAATCTACACTGAAGTTGAATCTTGAGATAATCCCAGAAAGTTCTGGCCTCACCCCACTACAATCCTTGAACACGTTCTCTCGGGTTAGCTGTAGCCATCAGTCTTGGTTGACAGAGCACCCAGTCCCTGAGCATGCGGTGAAGGACTGATCTTCATTCATTTGTGGGCTGTCCGTGCCGGCAATCACTGAGACAAGCATTCGTCTGATCTGTGGCCACGTCCCTCACACCAGGCAGAAGTCCATTTGGGTCCAGTGACTCTTCTTGCGTGCTGTGCCAACTCCAGGCACAAGGCATCCTGCTGGAGCTTCAGGAAACTATCTGTTCTCCTCTTCCATCCATGGACTCTTTCAGCTGCTTCTGGGGCTTGGCAACTTTCAGAGACTGGGCACTGAACTGCCTCCGAGGGAGGCAGAGCTATTTGTACTCCAACTGCTGCCAAGCCCTGCTGGCCCGCAGAGGAACCCAGGATCTTATGCCCTCCCTGGGCTTTTCCCAGGAGAGAGGTTATAGATCCCTTCTGCTGTTAGACTTCTATCGTCTCCACTTCCTGACCTTTGCTCATGGGAAATGTGGAGAGAAAAGAGGGTCAGAGCACAGTCTCTTTCTGTAGACCCACCGTGGTTTCCCCTGCCTCAGCCTGGAGAACATCCTCTGCCCTTGGAGGATAGAAGAATTAGAAGTGTTTCCTTAAGGAATCATTTTTGTATGGAGCCCTGGGTTCCCACTGGCATCCTTCAGCTTTGGAAAAATTGATACCCAAGAATTTAAAAGACAAAAATCTTTTCTCTAATTTTCTGCTGTAACAACCCTTCCCTAAGGCAATAAGATCTAGCTGCTGCCCCAACAGGGAAGAGGGTCAGAATCTATAAGAATTAGCAACGAAAGAGGGCATAGGTATATATTTCAAAGTAATATCCGTCCATGATATCATTACCACAGCCATGGTGATCAGATTAGGAACTGTCTTATTAGGCTAATTTTGGCATTAGACTCAATCCCCCTGTGATAGAGAAGTATAAAATTGTCAAAAACATGAGCATTATAATAGCAACATAATAATGACACTGTGAGAGTGTCACACTGGGTTAGATAAAGTATGCACCTCACCTGATAAGCCATGATGTCCCCCAGGCTTTTGATGTGCATCTTTAGCCACTATTCTTCAAGGTAGTTATGGTAATGAAGAGCTCTATATTGTTCTGTACTATACACTCTATTTTAAGTCTGTTCAGATGATACCAAATTTTCTACACCATTGATCCTTTAAGAAAAAAATCTTTCCTTGAATTCTGCTTGCCACTAATCAGGCTATTATATTCAGTTTTCTAGATAGGTTGACAAATAGAAAACCCAGCTTTAAATGTTGCAGTCATTTAAAAATAGAAGTCTTTTACTTCAAACTATTCTGAGTTGCTGCTTTAAGCAATAAAAATGTACTTTATAGCTTGTTAACCTAGATCTCATGGATATCCTTTCGACAATAATGTAAGTAGATCATTGTTTACTGTCTAAATCAGCCTTGTCAGAGCAATGCTCTCTAGTGATTTTTTCAAGTCAGAGTAAACTGATACATTCTGTCTTCTGTGATTATCCAGCCTGGCATGGTGTTCTCCTCGTATAGCTGTGTTTTGAATATGAATAACAATCTCTAGCTGACTTTAGCATTTTACAGAAATTTTTATATGTAACTTCTACTTATATCAGCCTCTACCAAATATATTAACTCAGTTTCATAGCCCGGATATTTTCGATTTCCTTTGCTTTGAAGACTCTGGAATATGCACTCACATACTTTATACTCACTAAATCAGCATATTGGAAGCTACCTTATTTTGAGGTACAACATAAAGCACTAGAAGAATTCAGTTACTACACATTTTAACATAATCTCCTCAAGGTTAGTGCACATCACAAAAAAGCAGAAAGTGTCAGGAGACAATGTATCGGTGATGTGGAGTTTTATGACCTGAAATAAAGTCTATCAAACTGATTAGGAAGGTCTAAGTACATCTTGAAAATTGGCAGATATTTTAGGAAGAAATGACTAACCATTAGAGCTCAGGCCAGTTAAATTAGGAGATCAAAATAGATTACTTTGAGAGACTGTTGCCATAAATTACAGCTTGTTATTGAACAAAAAATCCAGTCTAGTTTTGAAACTCAAATGATTATCCCTTACCTTGGATCTCTACCACCTTTCTATTGGTCCTCCAGAAAAAAACATAATAAAAGCAAGAAATATTTAAGTGATAATAAATATGTATGTTAACTGATTATATGTATAATCACTTAAATATTTCTTGCTTTATCTTTTATATATACAAAATATATATTAGATATATTATAATATTGTATATAAATATATATATATTTAAATCTAACAGGATAATATATAGTAAAGAAATCATCCTCTCTCTGGATGCTAGTTCTGAAATCCTGACCAGCTGTGTTCTTAATAGATTTAATAGATTTTCTGCTTTTTCTCCAGAATCTTCAAACTCTCATTTTTTTCCCCTAAATACTCTAGTATTTATGTTTACCACAATAAAAATTGCTTCCTTGACCCTGACTTTCTATCCCAGGGCTCTCCTTCTCCTTAGAGCCATCCCTGCTAAGGGTTTTGCTTATACTCAATGCCTCCACTTCCTCTCCTCCAGATCACACAGATAAGGAAAAACTTCTGCCCCTTTGTCCCCACCACCACAAAGAAGGCCCAGTGCCTTATTTATTCTTTGGATATTGGGGACAGTATGTGCCCCATTTGAGCATTCTCCTTGCACAGCATTCTCCTTTATATCACATAACCTACGAATCAGCATCTTGGAGTGGGTCCCAAACCAACGGGTTGCTATCCAGCAAGCTATGGTTCACGCTCTACCCTGGAGGCCCCATAACCTACGTGATCCCTTGGACTGCAAGTCTCTGTGACTGAGGATTTTGATGACTGGAAAGGGAGGCAGACTCCGCCCAGAAGCACCCTTTGGAGTTTTGCTCTTGTACCTCCCTGACTCGGCTGCCAGGACACTCCTTTTGCAAAGCAGCTATTGGCTTACTACTGGGCTCTGGTCAAAACTAAGTGCCTTATCCAGGAGGCCTTGTGATTCTCTGGCCCGATGCTCACATTTGTCATGGGCAACTTAGACTCAATGACTAAGAGTTGGGAAGGGTCCAAAAAGCCTTGCTTGTCAAATAGAAATAGTGTTTTCAGGAACGCATCCAGCCTGACACCAGTAGCAATGCAGCTTTACATGAAAAATTGACGGCTATCTGTTGGGGGAAATTTATCCGCCACTCTGCTACCTGAAGCAAAGCTCGTGGTTCAGTGGGGCCCCCAATTTCCAGAGCTTCCCCTAAACACTTGGGCCTGGTTCACTTATGATTGGGCTAAGCTGAGACCCAGTGGCGTCCACTGGGCTGCTGCAGCCATTCAACCCCTTCTCCAACTTGGATCTGGAAATGGATGTGGTTGCTCCTTTCAGTGGACAGAACTTAAGGCCATTCTCAGCTCTAGCCAATACTCTCCTTAATAAGCCTTGTGTTTTTCCTGACTCTTAGGCTGTTGCCAATGGCCTAGCTATTTGGTCTGCCACTTTTGGAAAACTACAAACTGGCAAATAAAACACACCTATTCTGGGGGCTGCAGACTATGGAAACAAATCACACTGCTGATCAAACCATCTATGTTACTCATGTAGATGCCCACAATATAGACCTGTTCTCTGATAAGACCGACTGGAATCAAGCTACTCATGGAGCCTGTACTGCCCAGATGGCCACTATGGCTGCCTGGACTCCTCTTAATAGTGGACATGGCAACACGTCCACCACCACAGACTGGGCACAAAGTGAAGAAGTGTGGAGCTCTGTTTCTGAGACAGAGATACCACTGCATGCCAGATGTGTGACCCATTTGTGTCACAGGGGCATTTTTGCACAGGACTTTGCCCCCACCTGCTCCTGGAAGATTCACCACATTGGACCTTTGGTCTCCTCTTGGGGCTATTGGTGGGTGGTGCCTCCCCACTGCTAATACCTTTTCATGTTATAATGTTGCTGTTTTAGTCCAATCAACTCACATCAGCCACACCATTGGGCCTTTGAAACAAATTTGTTCATACTTTTGGTTCTTGTTTGCATTCTGACAAAGGTATGCCTTTTATCAGGAAACCACTCAAGAATGAGGTGATGGACATTCCATGCCGCCTACAATCTACAGGCAATAGGCATTGTTAAGCACTGGAATAACCTCTTCAAAAATTGAGTCAAAAGAAAAATTCTGACTTATCTCCTCCTGGTCCACACACTTTAGTAAGACACTTTGGTCACTGAATACAGTTGTCTCCAGAGAGGGATCATCTTCTCTTGTCCACTTTCCTGGTAATGATCATAATAAAGGGATGAGGCATCATATAGACCTAATATGAAAATTTGATAATCCACTCTGGGCATTCCTGGACATGATGCTTCTTTCTTTACTCTAATGGGACCCTTAGGACTGCCTGGTTGGTGCACCCTTCAGGACCCGGTGATTTCAAATCTATTTCTGCTTCAGTCACCTGGACTCTCTTGCAGAGTTGCCATGGACCTAGATCATTAGCACAATGGCCACTGGCTAAGGGTTCTGTTCACTGAGTCCCCCTACAATGGTTCACACAAAGTGGTGGCCATAATGGGTCTCTGTACATTTTATAAAAATGCCCTTATAATTCTTGCATCTGATCCACCAGATGAAAGGTCTGGGTTGAGTAGGGGATGTTGGAAATAAAGTGAAGTTACACCACTGAAATGGGGTGCACCACTTTTGTGATGGCAGGGAGAAAATAACAGCCTCAACACCCGTGTAAGGAAGTATGGAGAAGCGAGGGACAGTCATGACCTTTGTTTTTTAGCATCATCCCTACTGTCTTCCTTGTGACAGAAAGTGAATTGGTGCAGCTCACCCAAACTCTCACAAGCACCTTAAATTTAACTGACTGCTGGGTCTGCTCTCTGTCACCAGACAGATCTGACCAGGATTGGATTGCCATTCCTCTTAACTCATCAGGAAAATCTTTTGGAAACGTCAGCGGACGGCCCCAGCCCGGCTGATGGTGTGGACAACAGGTGGACTGACGGGTTTCAGGCAATCCCTCCAAAACCAAGGACTTGACTCAGTTATTCAGACTGAGCTGTAAATCTGAAATTTTACCAGCTGGCAAGAGGTCACATTGCACTGTCAAAGTACACCCCCCAAATCAAGTAGGTCCGACTTGGGGAACACCAACAGCTATAGCTAACACTACTTTTCAGAGGCACCATGCATGCCCCCAGATCTGTACTTCTTGTGTGAGAGTCAGGCATTAACTTGCTTTCCTTCCTCCTTATACCTTACAGGTACTCGTAAGAGTTTAAGGAAACACCACCAATAGGGCATGTAGCACTTAGACAACTAGGGAAACTTCCTAAAATGAGGCTGACCTTGGTTACCCTTGCTCTGTGGGAGTTATCCATATGCTGGGAGTCATCCAGTTAGGAAAGTGGTATGGAATGTGTCTTTGACTTTAACTGAAGTAATGAATGGCATTGCCCGGGAAGGCAATCAAGTCATCTTCAACTCACTGGCCAGAGTTGTTTTGGATGATAGAATTGCTATAGACTTACTCCTAATGGGCCAAAACAGAGTCTGCACAATCACTAATGCAATCACTGACACCTTGAGACAAGTACAAGTCACAGTTATTGGCAGTAACAAAAGCATAACATGGCAAGTGGACCCAAGCTGGATGCATGATTGCACTCGTTCATTCTGATTTTGCTAAGATGTTGTGGGTAGACCTTGGACTTGGAGCAGTTTGGGACCACAGTAAGATGAACCTCCTATTCCTGATAAAAATTTTTAGTGAATATGAGGATATTTCTATGATAGCCTTTGTCAAGCCCAGAACCATGACATGGAACAGCATTTGCACAGAATGTCGAATTATAGGCTTTAATCCTACAAGTATTTCTTGGTTATAAGACTCGATTCTATGTTAGGCAGATAGAAAATGTAGATGAATACAAAGCATATGTCTTGCTCTCTAGCAAATTATACTTTGGTTGGAAAGATAAGACCAAGTTTACTAAAATAATACTCTTTTGTATTGTTATTTAATTACAAAATTATATGAGACCAAAAATTAGTAGTACAAAAATTCAGAAAAGAGATTACAATCTTTAAGGAGTGAAAGGGTCAGTAAGGTTTTGACAAAGAGATCCATTGCATGCCAGGCCCAGCTGGCTCTCTGTCTACCTGTGAAAATTAGACTAATATCTGTCTACAAGGCTCTTAGATAGTCTCAGATGACATGGTTTGCATGATAATGTATGATTTTCCTTAATGGTAAAGTCCCCAGATAAGTGTTTTATAGTTAAATGTTTCCTTATAGTTGGTGTGGAATTTTTTCCATTCATTGTGATGTGAAACAAGCTTTGTAGAAGAGATTTTGCCAGCTTTGCAAAGTGTGTATTTTTAGAGAGAATATTTTCACTGAAACAGAGTCAGAAATTTAACAATAATTTGGGTAGAAATGGTCATGATTCTTGTTGGCATATATTATTGTTATTAAGGACATTTATGAAGTGTACCAAAGATGATAATACTGACAAAAAGACATCAAAAAATGTCATTCCACCACATTGAAGATTAAAATTAGATAATATATGCCATCAAACAAAGTGAACTGTACCTTCTAGGTAATTATAAAACATAACTTCAAATAAATATCTACTCTATTTCAAGTGATGATTCATGATAGTAAAAGGAAAATATTGCAACTGTCCAGCATAACCCTCTGTCTTTGATCTTTCAACTAAGGTTCATGGCCATAGAGTTCTATGATTGTCAAAATTACCAATATCTAAGAGCATTAACTACATGGTTTTACATCTCTTAATCTTTATGTAGCATCAGATGAGATTATTACTTACTTTTTTATATATTTTAAAGCTCTCTTATGAAAACACACTTCCTTTGCCTCGCCTAATCTTGACAATAATGCCTAGCACTAAGCAAGTCAGTGTTTGGATTAGTTTGCTTAATCTTTCCAAATATAATGGTTTAAGACCTGTATAATCTGAAGATAAAACCTGCAATACTTTTTATTTGTGAATAACAATATTACTTCTTTCTGAAACCTCAGAAACATCTGCATAGGTGCATAGACTACATTGTATGCATCCAGCAGCCGTGATTGGAGTTATCTGATTGTTACAGGATACAACAAGCTTTAAACACATCTACTTTTACGCTGCAGAAATGTATTTTGGTTACCTCCTCATTGAATTTTCTGCTGCGTTTGCCCAAGTCAAACCGCTACATATTTCTTTGTAATATTGTACTGTGAGGAGAGTTGAATGTTTTAGCCAGGCTTTTCCCTTCTCTTACAGGATATTAGTGATTAACGTAGGGAGAGATTATCCAGAGTGCTTACAAAATGATAACACAGCACTTGATTGGTCCCAGTGGCTTTGATTATGTCTATGCAGAGATGGATTTGCTATGAAGCCCAAAGGGCCACTCGTTGGCACGACCCCCTTCCTTAGTCCTGGGAACACCTAGGCAGGGTATTCACATGGCCACTTGTTTTTATAAAATTGTGAAAGTGAGATATTTTCACTCCAGTCAGTTAATGCTGCTGTGTCTTTCTCCACTGGCTTCCCTCCACTGCATTTCCCCTGCTATCTGGTGGAATTGAAGTTGCACTTGCCAGTTTGGGGATCTGGCTAAGGGGAATTGATGTGGAGATACACTGAGTGTGAGTTTAGTGTGAATATTGTGTGGTTCACTCTTCCTGCTGACTGTGCTGACTCACCAGGCGTCGTTACATGAAGGTCCAGCGATTGTATCTCGATATGAATGTGTCCTGTGGTGCTGGCAGCAGACCCATGTGAGTAGAAGAGGAGAAACAGGATTAGGAATGTATGGAGCCAGAAGCAAGTCAGTGGTAAATTCTTGGATACGTAAGAATTATAAGATGTATTAGATGTGTAAGTAACTTGTAAGGGGAAGGTTATGTTCTCAGCAATAATGCAGTACATACTATTATAAATGTATCCATACTTTGATTCTTTTATGTGAATTATCTAAAATAAAATTTATCCTAATTCTTTCCTTTGTATGACAGTAATCTGTAGTAGCACTTCAATAAGCAAGTAGTCTGTGTGTGAAGTTGAATGTTTTATGCCTTCCAACATATTGAATCATGTCTTTTTTTTTTTTTTTTTTTGCTGAGGAAGATTTGCCCTGAGCTAACATCTGTTGCCAGTCTTCCTCTTTTTGTATGTGAGCTGCCACCACAGTATGGCCACTGACAGACTAGTGGTATGGTTCTGCGCCGGGGAACCCAAACCCCAGCCACCAAAGCAGATCATGCCGAACTTAAACCACTAGGCCACCTGGGCTGGCCCCAACCGTGTCTTAACCTATCTGATCATCTTGTCTCAAAGCAGACTGGCGCTTCCAAACAGCACAAGTGTTATACCAAAACCAGTAATTCATTAAAAGAAAGAGATAAATTTTAAATAGGAATAATGAATGGTCGCTTAGATTGTTTGATGACCGAATTAATGAAGGACAGTGATGCATATGAACCCTTTGGGAAAAGATTTGAATTTCCTGCTGTTTTGACGTAAAGTTCTGACATCAATGAAGATAACCTAATATGTCATAAATATATGTCAATGAGCCACTGCCACAGGGGACTGACGGCAAGCTGGTTAACGAGTGTCGTCAATTCAGAGGGTTTAAGATTAGTTCCTGTGCAAGAAATCTTGAAAAGCCCTGAAATCATACAGCTTACATGTGAGAGAAATTTTGGATTTCCCAAATTTGACATTTCTAAAAATGTGCATGATATAACCAATAATGAGCTGTGAAGATGAAAGAAATTTTCCAAACTCAGTAATAAAAAAATATTTAGATCAACCAAGCTAAAGGAAAGATGGAATTATCTTTCTATTTTCTCTTTATAAAATGATATTAAAATTTTATATTCTATTTCCCAAAGAGCACGCCCAAATTATATAAGCCTCAGGCTACACAGAACCTAGATTCACCTCGTGCCTGTGCATTTTGCATCCTTTCCAGAACTTGAGATCTCATTAATAGACTAGGTAGTGAGATGGCAATTAACACAGAGATTTATCCCTCCATGGGGTAGACAAAGTGAACTTATCAAAAAATAAGTGTGTAGATATAATAGAAGCTGTTATTCATACCAAGATTACAAACCTGTGTTCCATTAACTACAAATGACATGGTTTCATTTTATAACAGATTCTGGTCACCGTCTTAGAAATATTACTGTGTTGGAGGTGTTGGAGAAGCCTGTAGTCATCCAGGATCTCACCTTTACTGATTCTGTGTGTCTATCATCAGTGAATTTCTTCACTCCACGTGGCACAATAAGCTTCAGATCATAGAAGGGAGATAGCACGGGATGTTTTGGGCTGTGTTGTCAAGGTTGTGCTACTACGTGCTGTAGGATGTGGGGACTTGCATGCTACGAAGGGGAGTCCCAGGCAAGCAGGGATGAGTTGTCACCTTGATGTGAAGGGAACTTGGGAAGGCAGGGGGAGTCCTGGTGCTTAGTTCCACACCCCCTACCCACATATACATTCACACTTTCCCCACTCTCCATGTGAGGCTCTGCAGATCACTCTGGAAAGAGGGTAAATCTTTGCTCTCCTATGACTAGGTTTCTGTTGAGATTAAGACCCTAGAGTGTGGATGGCTAGGGGATGGGACCTACATGTTCTTCCTGATTTCAGCCCTGCACTTAGGGCATGTGGGGCTGCCTCCTCACAGATAGCAAAGATGGATCACACTGCACGGAACCTCCTTTTGACTAGCCTGTTTGTGGAAGAAGCACTGACTAGAGTTCCAAGTTCATGCTGAGAGCTCTGATCTGGGACTTGCAGTATGTCATTGGGAAAGTAACAGAAGCAGGCAGAGCCTCCGATAGTAACATCTGTCCTACACTGAAATGAGATTATGTATATGAATACACTTTGTAAGCTGGAAGGCACCATAGACCATAGAATTATATATTGCTATGGCAAAATATTTTAGTAAGGAAAAACTTTCCTAAATTCATAGTAACCTTTCAGAAATTTCAACAAAATGGAAACGCTGCAGTAGGTTTAAATCTCATCAGGTGTTAAATGGAAATAACTGTTTAATTCCAAGAGTGATTATCCCCTGGTGGGAAGAAGCACCAGGTTATCTCTGCTGCTCCCTGCCCTGGAAGATGAGCAAACCTGAGTGGGTCTCTGAAGATACTTGTTTTTGTGTGCTGTTTCCCAATTGTCTGGCTGTCATAGCCCAGTGTTAATCGTTGAAAATTGGTGGCAATATTAGGCGGCTGGCTTGACCTGTAGGAAAAGGAGGTTGTAGGGAGACAAGGTGGTCTATCACCAGGCAGCGTGAAGAGGGGAGCAGTGGCATGAACAGAGGCTTCGGCAACAACCATAAACCAAGAAGGGGAAGGAGCTTACCGTAATCAGCCGAGGCGTGTAGGACTACTGAACTTTCTATATCTTGTGTAGGCCACAGCACCGGCATCACAGGAGCTGGTTGGAGATGCAGAATCTCAGGCCCCCCAGACTTTCAGAATCGGAATCTGCATTTTAACAGCTCCCTGGTGGCTTGTGTGCATGGTAACATTTGGGAAGCCCTGGGCAGGAAACCGTCCTTCCATTCGCCGTCTGCCTTACTCTCAGTCTGCTGACCTCTCCGTAAGGAAGGCCATCCTCCCAGCCAGGGCTATGCCTCAAACACTGAAAAGATAAGATGTAGATGAAATGTGAGCTAAAGTAATCACACCAGGCATGTTCGAATCGCTGGATATCAAGAATATCAAGATATTAAAGATGTGAAGTCTTGTCAGGAAGACAGAGGAGGATGACTATGACAACAGCAGCTGGCATTGATTGAAGCGTTTGGATACTCTCATTATCCCTCTTTCACAGACAAAGAAACTGAGGCAAGGAAAAGCTAAGTAATTTGGTCATGGTCTCAGAGCTAGGAAGGAGTAAGGCCAGGGTTCTTGGCTCGGTAGCCTGCACACTAACCTATGATGGACGCAGAAGATGAGATCAGGGAAGAGTCAGGCACGACTCCATACGTTGGGGTTCAGAAATGACAGATTGTGGGGAGGGCTGAGGAGAGCACATCAGTTCAGTATGGTCAGACCAGAATGTGTTAAGATACCCTAGAGAACCAACATTCTCTATCCAGGAAGGAGGGGAAAAGGAATCCCACCCACATGCACACTCACATCTCTTCCTCTGGTTATAGGGCTAACGTTCCCACTCTCTGAGACAGCTGTTTTATTCCTTCTCTTGTTTTTTTTCTTTTTTCGGTGAGGAAGATTCACCCTGAGCTAACATCTGTGCCAATCTTCCTCTATTTCGTATGTGGGTCACTGCCACAGCCTAGCTGATGAGTGGCGTATGTTTGCACCCGGGATCCAAACCCGTGAACCTGGGCCGCCAAAGCAGAGCATGCCGAACTTAACCACTACGCAATGGGGCTGGCCCTATTCCTTCCCTTCTTGTCTCAAACTTCCCTCCCCTACCTCACCCTAACTTTCTCAACCAATTACTCCTAAGTCATTACATGCCTTGGAGAAATGATAATATGAAAGACACAGCTCCTGTCTTAGTTGAACTTTAAATTTAATGGGAAAATATATGGGTATATAGATACTTAAAATAGTCTTAAACTAGCAATATTAGCACATAAAGTTAGAATATTTGAAACTGTTGACATTATCTCTTTCATGAGACTCTTAACTTCCATGCTATCTCTCTCTCTTGCGTTTCCTCCTCCTTTACTCCTTGGATGGCTTCTCTTCCTCCTCCTCCTGTGCTTTAGGGATGGAGCACCTAAGGGCCCTGCCTCAGCCCCTAGTCTCCACTTATTTTCTTCCCCAAAGTAATAATGATGTCATGGCTTTATATAACATCCTGTAACGTTGACTCCGATATTGACATCTCCAGCCCCTACCTCTGCCCTTGAACTTCAGATGCATATCTCTAACCACCTACTTGATATCTCCACTTGGCTGTCTGACACCTCAAAGTTAATATGTCCAAAACATAACTCTTAATTTCTCTGCTCCTCCTGTCTTTTCCTTGAAAATGCTCACACTCCATCTCAGTAAATGGGACCAATATCTAACTTGTTGCTCAGATATGAACTGGAAGTTATCATTAATTCTTATTTCTCTCAAATCCTCACATTCAAACTATATGCAAGCCTCATTAACTCTTTCTCCAAAATATATCCTGCACATGACCTCTTCTCTCCATCTCTACCACCTCCTTGGTCTAAGCCACCATGTTCTCTTGCCTGGACTGTTGTAGTAGCCTTCTCACTGGTCTCCTGTGTCTACTCGTGCCCCGAGAATCCATTCTCCAGCAACCAGAGTTATTTTTTATGTTTATAAATCAGATTACTTAATTTCCTGACTAAAATCTTTCAATAGTTTCCCATTGGATTTAGAAGATGATTCAACATCTTCTAACCCCACAGAGTCCTACATGATTTGGCCTGCAATCTACCACTCTAAACCTCATCTATTGCGATCTTTCTTCTCCAGGCTCCAAACACGCTGCCCTCCTCAAACATGCCAAGCTCTTTGCTGCCTCAGGAATTTCATGTTTGCTTTTCTTTCTGCCTGCAATGCCTTTTGCT
Organism: Diceros bicornis minor; assembly: GCF_020826845.1. NCBI lineage: Eukaryota > Metazoa > Chordata > Mammalia > Perissodactyla > Rhinocerotidae > Diceros > Diceros bicornis. The sequence goes on along the minus strand of NC_080778.1, from coordinate 7,770,671 downwards.
TGGCTGGCTCCTTGTCATCCCTCAGGTTTATTTCAAATGTTACTCCTTCTGAGAGCCCATCCCAAACACTTTATTTCCCTTAGTTACTCTTTATCTTACCATCTTGTTTATTTTATTCAAAAGACTTACCATGAGCTGCAATTATCTTATTTGCTCATTCTCTATCTCTCTAACTAGAATTCTTGAGCTATGCACCACATCTCTCCTATTTCCTTCAATATCTCTTGTGATTGGAATGTGGGTGTGGTGTATACTATAAGCTCATTAATATTTAATCAAATACACTAATGAATGTGCAATACATACATATACAATACAAACAATAACCTGGTGTAGAATAGACCAGGAGAGGTATGGCATCTGTCTTCTAATATTTAAAGGACCGTCAGGAAGAAGAGGGATTTGATTTACACTGCATCCCCTCCGGGATATAAAACAGAGTAAGAAGCAGAAGGTGAAGGGGGTGTATACTGATACAATTTAAGGGAGAACTTTCTAGTAGTTACTTTGGATAGTAACAGCTATCCAAAGAGGTAATGGCCAGTTTGGGGAGGTGATGAGTTCCTTGTCACTATAGCTGTTCACAGACAGGGCTGTGGGGCAGAGATGTTGTAAAGGAGATTCATAGCTTTGTGTAATAAATGGTTTTTAAGTTTCCCTTCCATCCTGATTGTCTTTAAGAAGTTGACTGCTGTAATTTTCTCTAAGGTGCCTATTGTTCTGGGATGATAAATAAATAGAGGTTAGGCTGATGGGAAAATGGACTAGATTCTTTAGTTGCATTCTAATACTCTTCATCCAAGACTAAGTTGGGCACTTACACTGGTTTAATTAAAATGAGATGGAAAGAACTCAAAACAACCACAACATATTCCAATCCTGTGGAGCTGCCGTCACTCAATAAGTCTTTAGTGTCTGCTGAGGAATTTCATTCAGAGTCCTGTAAAAGGAGAAGTTTCATTACTTTGTAGTTTTACGATAATTTTTACAGCAGATTGGATTACCCATGTTTGTCACACATTTTATTCATTAGATTTTGAGTCAAATAACTTTTGCCTTAAATCTATTCCTGATGGGTGAAGTGTGCCTTCACTGAGGATATTTGAAAGACCATGTTAAAGGCTCTGACAATAATTCTAGAAGAGCGCACCCAAAAAATATTTCGCACAATGGCAGGATCGCTAAAATACTCAGAGTTCCTTCCAAGGTGATTAGGTGGTGATGAACTCCTATTGGATGCATTTGTTCTGTAGGAAGTGTTAAAGAAAAATACACAAAAATACACAGACATATTTCATTCATGTCATGTGATATGTGTGCATGGATGGGCATATGCATATCAAAATAACAAAACTCTTTTCTTAACAGTTTTCTTTCTTTTTGGTTTTGACAGGAAGATCTTCGCTATATGGCTTTACATAGCACACACCTAAATAGTTAGACCTTTGCAATTATAATAAGCATTGATTCTGTCATTGTTGGAGATTTTTTCCTAGCATTTAAAAAATTTATTATGTGTTTCTTCTGCATATGCACGATCAATGTGCAGTAAGGCTCTATACGTGAGGATAGCATTGCACTCACAAAGAAAAGAGCTGTAAGTATGAAACAATCAATTTGGGTGTTCCAAAGTGTAATTTGAGTAGTTTGTAAAACTTTTAATGTTTTGTGTAAAATATATGGCTGGTTGCATACCTTTAAATAGCCCTGGAATAACGTAGTTTGTTTTCTATGAGTGATTGTAGAAAGTCTAAGCATACACTGAGCATGTAACATATTCCAAATTATATCCTTTTCTATTTTTAAGAAATGAAATGCTTTTTCCTGTCTAGCTCTAATTTATCATTTTGTAGTTATGCCCAGTGAACTGATAGACCATTATCCACCGTTGTTAAAACACTCACGGCTTGCTATTCTGACAATATATCAAGAGAAGAGCAAAACAAGGGGATGTATACAGAATACTTCAGTCAATTTGATCATTGATAGGAGATTTTTAGGTAAAGATGGTATAATTCTTAGCAATAAAGGTACACCATAATTTGGTTTTGCTTATGTTTTCAAATCAATTTTTTAGACAGGAATAATCCTGTAGTTTCATATTTGGCCAAAGTATTTTCTTCTGAATCTCCCAAAAGGAAGATAAAATATTCCTTTTATTAGTTTGACCCTGTTACAAATGTTGACCTTGAGATTTTGTTGTTCAATTCCACAGATATTATAACAATTATAATCCAGGAGAGAAGATGATATATTTATCATTTGATCATTTTCACAACTCCTACATTTCTGCTATAAAGCTCTTAGATTGAACTATATCTGGTTATTTAAACATCCCAAAGTGAAATCTTTCATTATTTCTACCTTTTAGTTAAAGGAAAGCTAAAATTTGGCCAACTCTTGATAAAACTGGTATCAAATTAATGTGAATTTCTCCAGCACTGTGGTTTGTTGTCATGTACTAGGTAGTAACATCGTTATGATTAGATTCTTCCCCCCACCTGACTGTGTGAGTGAGAACTGCCGCTTTGTGTGCAAGAAGCTGAAGGGAGAATGAGGAATATTGGACAACATACTTTTCTCTAGGGGAAAAGGCATGATATATTAAATACCTAATTAAAATTCCTAAGTTTTTAATATTGAGGAATATATTGATGTCTCTTGCTTTTTTGTCTGCCTGCTTTCTTTAATTTGGGAAACTTCCCCAACCCCCCTTCAGGTAATTGTGTGGACTTGTGAACCAGAGGCTTCATTCAGCCTGCCTCAGGGTGAGCCAGGCGATCACTCAAGATTCTCCAGAGAATCAGAACCCATGGGATATACAGAAGTAGACTTATTTTACAGAATCAGCTCACATGATTGCCGGAGCTGTCAAGTCTGCAATATATAGGGCCCGCCAGCAGGCTGGAAACTCAGGCAGGGTTTCTATGCCACAGTCTTGAGGCAGAATTTCTTCCTTCTTCTCTGGGAAACCTCAATTTTCCCTCTTAATGCCTTCAACTGCTTGGATGAGGCCCACCCACATTATGGAGGGCAATCTGCTTTACTTAAAGTCAACTGATTTCATTTTATTTTATTATTTTATTTTATTTTTTGCTGAGGAAGATTAGCCCTGAACTAACATCTGTTGCCACTCTTCCTCATTTTTTTCTTCTTTTTTTTGCTTGAGGAAGATTATCCCTGAGCTAATATCTGTGCCAGTCGTCCTCTACTTTATATGTGGGTCGCCACCACAGTGTGGCTGATCAGTGGTGTAGGTCTGTGCCCAGGTCTGAACCTGCGAACCTGGGCTGCCAAAGCAGAATGCTCCGAACTTAATCACTACACCATGGGACCAGCCCTTAAAGTTCACTGATTTTAAATGTTAATCACATCTACAGAATACCTCCCTATCAACATCTAGACTAGTGTTTGACCAAACAGCTGGGCACTATAGCCCAGCCAAGTTGACACATAAATTGTCTACCATAGCCAGGGACTGCCCCCTGCCTCCCAGGGCTCTTTTGCGAGACTGATACAGACTTAGAAAAACCAAGGCAGCATTATCTTTCTTAAACCATAGCTATAAAGACTGTGCCTGAACTTTGGGTTGAGTGAGGAGCAACCATTCCAGCTGGTTGAAAGAGCCTGCTAGAGAATGCAACACACCCTGGGGAGAGTGGAAACATGGTGGAAGGAGGGAGAGAGAGCTGAGAGCCAGTGAGGCTGTCCCAGTGAGGGCATTTGAGCCCTGGATTTAGCTGTGCCATCCCTCAGCCCAGGGATTTCCTTTTTTCCTTGAGCAACTAATGAACAACCACAAATGAAGAAGACTTTTGAAAAATACTGTAATATTTATAGTTGTCATGATGCAGCCGTGTGTTAAATGATGTTCAGAAAGCAATTGAGTCATTTTTGGTGCCTATTTTTTGCCTTTATAGAAATGGCAGGCACTGTGCTAGGCATGGGGATAAAGCAGTGAGCAAAAGACACACATGTCTGACCTGTTTGGCAGAATAGGCAAACAGTCACCAATTGATGGCAAGAGAGAAAGTTTACAAAAGGGTGAGTAGATGATACAGTGGGAGAATAGTGCAGGAGGAGCTGACCATCTTGGGTTAAGGAATTAGGCTTCCTTGAGGAGGTGCACCTAAGATGAGCCCTGAAGGATGAGGATGAGTTAGCTAGAGAAGGGGAAGGAGGGTCCTAAGAGGGAAGAGTCTGAGTGGAGGTACCAGAGTGACAGAGCAAGAATTATGCAAGGAATTGAAAGGGCAGAATGGCCAAGACAGAGACAGAGACAGGGAGAGAGGCAGGGAGACTTCGTAAGAGGAGAGAATTGAGCATGGGCCAACCCTCTTGTGCCCTTGTGAGCCACGGCCAATAATATCTGAGGAACAAGGTGAGCGGTGGTGCCATTACCTGAGACAGGAGTGCTGAGAGGAGGAAACATTTTAAGGAGGCAATGTAATCATTCAGTTTGGAATGGGTTAAGTCTGAGAGGAGGTGTGTAATAAACTACATCAACTTTTGGAGCTCAGGAAGGATGTCTTTGCTATCACCTGTCATCTGTGTGAGTAGGGTGGGCAGGGGCCTAAAGATGGGAAGAGTTCTTTCTGAAGAGTATTGCAATAATAATAATAGTAATAATAATAATAATAATAAGGAGATAGTGCTTGAGTTGACTGCCACTAAAACAAATTAAACAATTATAAAAGAAAGAAAACCTTCAGTTTGCTGACCAGACATACACAAGTTACACAGACACGAATGCGAGTTGGAAAGAATCCCGCAGCTCATCTAATTCAGCATTTTAATTTCAAAAATAAAAAAATTGAAGCCAAGAGATCATCAAGACCAAAAATAAAACTTCTTGATATCTAGTACTTTGCTCTTTTTACCACAGTTTAGTAGAAAGGGAGAGAGGAGGAGGAAACTTGAACGTGACAAACGTTTCAATTTTTTCATACTGCGCTCTCAATTTTATTTGAATGCTCGCTCACCTAATTTCACTTTCAGTTAGTGTTGAGCTATGATTGATAGGCAGTAGCTGCCTGAAGCGCTGTATCTGAAGCCACATTGGTTTGCAGTGTCTACTACAAGTAGGGCATATATCTGATGTCCAGACCACTCTCAAAGGGCAGTGAAATGGAGATTGATTATTAATTATGCAGGGACAGCAGGCACAAGCCAGGACTGTCCCTAGCAAACTAGAGCCTGTGGTCTCCCTAACCATTAGGGCTGAAGGAAGGAAATGTGGCACAGATGCCATTTTTTGTCATTCCTGTTTTGTATGGTTTTTCCATCAAAGTTAGAATTTTTTTTGATTTTGACAGGGAAAAAAAAAGGAAAAATTGATTCCCAGCTGCAGCAAGATTTTAGAATTTTTTACTATCATCTTCTTTCATGGAAATTTATTAAATATTGGTCTTGAATGTTAATAAGGTTTTTTTCCAAAAAGAGTAATTAAATAGAGTTACTTTTTACAACTCTACCTTCATCCAAAAGAAATATCTCAAAATAGGGAAAATGTAAATATTGGTCTAATCCGAATTAGACCTTCTGCTCTTTAAGTCAATTCCTCTTTCCTCTGAAAGAAAATCTTCTGTAAAGGTGATAGCTTTGTCTCTGCTTTTGATGAGCATTTTTAGACTGTTGGAAATAACTTTGACACAGGGTGGAAGTTTTCTTTTTTAGTATAAATTAAATAATCAGTAGAGAATAGTGCTTCTAAAACAATTTTAAATTCCAGATCATATTTGAAGGAATCACGTAATTAAACACATTTAGGAAATGTAAAATATATAGGAAGCGCTGATGAATATACCTGTTCTGGAATGTCTCTTGACCTTCTTCATGCACAGGTGATGCTAGCTCTTTCTTCTGTGATTTTTACCAACACGTCAATACAAGAGGCATCTCGAAAGATGTTCAGAGTATTGAACATCTTAATCCCTCTGACTGTGGGATTTCTATAGGGAATCAACACATTGCCAAAGAATAGATTCAACATCTATCACTAGTTTTTATTTGACTCTCTGTCCCTCAAAGCAAATTTCACTGAAAATAATGATTGTAATACCTCGTATATCAAAGAAATGATCATGTTATGGGAAATGCAGATTCAGTTAAAAGAATCTAGTGCATTAATAGCATATGAAAACCAATGAGTTTTAGGGAAAAGTATAAATGTGGGGACATGCAAATTGTACTAAAATGTGGGATTCTCACTAATGTGAGGAGCCAAGGTTTTTAGGGTATTGAAAATTAATATTCTGTGAAATGCTTCTTAAGCAGAAGCCTTAAATAAAGAGCCTTCCCGTATAAAACAGTCTCATTATTGAAAAACACTTTGTTCATATACCATGAGTTCTTTATTTGAACTGTTTGCTTATATCAGATTTTTTTTTTCAAGACATTTGTCCTGGAAAATATGCATTTGTTTGTGCAAATTTTGCCCTCTAAATCTTTCAGCTTTTAAATATGGCTGCTCTCAGTTCTATAGTTTTGACATGGTTTATATTTAGTGGTGTTATTAAAAAATATTATCAACATATACCTACTTTTATGTTTTTAGTTAAGTGGATATCTGAATTCATTTGTAAAATAGATTTGAAATTAAATAACTTTTCTTTCCTCCAATTGGACATTTCTAATATTTTTTCATAGTCTGAAAAATCAACTTCTGATCATTTGAAAATGGTTTTGGTCAAGAGGAAGGGAAAAGAGTAGAAAATATTTCCTACAGATTTATCCCATTAGGTACTAGGACTCAACTGGCAAGTTTTGTCTGGTGAGATTTCATCAAGCATAACATGGTAGGAAAAAGAGTGATTTAATTTATTTTAATCCACAATCTCAAATAACATAAAGACTCAGGAACTTTTTTTATGTGTGGCCTTTTTTTTTGGTGCAGGGGGGAGCTACATCATTTTATATTTATTTTTTCTAAAAATTGCATTTACAGTTGAACTAGACTCATAGATACGATTGAAGCTATAAAACACATTTCGAAAAAAAGTTCTGATGTCTTTAGCGTGTGTCTATTCTTTTGAAAGAGTGAGCTGAGAGTTTCTCTATCTTTCAGAATTTATGTAGCCAAATCTCAAGGATTTATTATGAGATCTATTACAAAGCTACCATCTTTAGTTTATTTTCCCTCTGATTTCAGTGACTGAAATTTCATATGTCTTGAAAACTTGAATCCATATTATATCACAACAGAAAAACTCCAAGTGGCATTTCCTGCAAATTGTAAGAGATTTATGTCTCTCGAAAAAAAATTGAAACTGCAATTTGGTTGTGTCACCAGCAGATGTCACTGTCTCATGATTTTAACTGCTGGAGTTAAGCCAGAGTCATATAAATAGATAAAATCATGTTATAGATTTTGTCTATTGAACAAATTGTAACTCTTTATACAGCGGCAATAATAATACTATATCTGTGTGTGATTCTGAATCTCAAAGTTTAGTCAAGTTGTCCAAATTCATATACATACCTTCTAAGTAGTGGACATCTATAATTCCAAAGGCATGCTTTTCTCCAATTCCAAGCTAGATTACTCTAATAATGTTTAGGACTCTTTAGGGTGTATCTTAAAGGAACCCAACTCAGTCTCAGTACAAAACAGGGAATTTGTTGGCATAGAAGCCCAGTGGCATACTGCCTCCAGGCATGGCCTGTTCCAGAAGCTCTAAACTATTTCATCATGGTGCCATCTCTCAGTATGCTCTCCACCACATGGAGGTGATACATCCTGGCAGCTGAAGACCCCCATTCTGTAGGTTCATCAACCCCAGCAGACCATCTTTCTCAGTAACTGGCAGAAATAGCTAGAATAAGTTTTGATTAGCCAGCCTTGTGTAACATAAACATTGAGGGTCCATTCGTTACGGACAGAGCGATAGAGTACTTTGATTAGCCTGAACTGTATGCCCACCCCTTGGTTGTGGCCACACAACCAGTGAGCGTAGGATCAGTCAGACTTAAACCATATGGGATGGATTCCCCACAGGAAGGGGGGCACTATGACTAAAAGATGGGGGGATGGAAGCTGGATGGGCAAAAACAGAAGATGTGCACAAGAAATCTCTGGACTGTTCTGCATCTCTTCTCTTTTCAAGAGAGGGCAATTGTATTCAAGACTCCCAGAGTGATATTTCTCGAATAAAAACTGAAAATGACACTCTTCTATCAAGACGGCCAAGATATAGTACAAACTCCTTAGTACACAAGATTCCCCTAGACCTAACTTCTTCCTTGTCCTGCTTTACTAGTCTCATCTCCCGTCACTCCCTTGACTCCAGCCACACAGAACTCTTTGTAATGCTTCCAAATGATCATACTACTTCATGTACTGTATCCCACCTTACAGACCTCTTACTTTTTTTCATAACAGAGATTTTTTTCCAGGTTATTCTTCTACCCAAAAGCCCTTCCACACTGTCATCTTTATCATCATATAAAATCACTCTTAACCATTGCCTTCTTTGAATTTCCTTCCTTGACCCCACTGCCTACACCTTCCCAGAGAGATTTAGATATTTCTCTTCTACATGTCCATAGTACTCTGAATGTACAAGTATCATTATTACTTATCATCATACTGTATTGTAGTATTTGATTTATGGGTGTATCTCACCATTAAACAATGAACTTATTTAGAGTAGGGGTCATAAATTATCTGAATTATCCTCTGTGAATTATCCCTCAGTATCTTGCACAGAGCTTGGCACATACTAGCCATTGAATGAATGGTTGATCAATGAGTGAATGAATGTGTGAATGAATGAGTGGACTCAGACCAGTTTGACACTAAAGCAATTCCCTACTTCCTCTCTGCAAACAGCTAGTGAAGAAGCATTTGAGAGTCAGTATGCATCGTGTTGTGAGTGCAAACTCCAGAGCTGGAGGGCCAGTACTCAAAACACTGACTCTTCACTTGCCAGTTATGTAGCTGTGGGCAAAGTACCTAACCTTGTGTCCCTCTGTGTTCTCATATGTAAAAACAGAATGATAATAGTTTCCACTGTACTGAGTGTATTTGTCTTTAATCTTCACCAACCCTGAAATAAATATAATTATTCCTATTTTATAGGTGAGTAGACTGAGATTCAGAGGGGTTAAATAGCTTGCTCAAGGGCTCACCAGTTCTAAAATGGGGAGCTAATATTATACTAAAGGATTGCCTGATTCTAAAGCCCACACAATTTCAATCGCACTGAGATTTCACAATTTGTTTTTATTGGCTGGAAGATGGTACAGGGAAATAAGTTTTTTACATTAGCTAATTTTTGTACTAATAATTATTTTCTGTATTATAATGTAACATGAACCAAGCAGCTTTTAGATATGGCTATAGTTGAGCACACTACTTTTAAAATATTTAATGTTTATCCTTTTGGGTAATTGAACATAGTTGATGAATAAATGCTAATATTTTCATTCGAATTGAAAAAAAGCTCCAACTATTATATTCAACCTTTGTGATATTTGTGCAGATATTAGCAATTTGCTTCCAAAAAAAGAAACAAGATACATTGAAAAGTTTATCTAGCTCAGAATAGCAGAAGTTCATTCAAGACGTAGTTAAGCTCGATTTCTTTTCTCCGTTGCCATGTGTCAAGTCACCTAAATAGAGACAGTTGGGTCTCCAAAGCACCCAATGGCCAACATGGAAGCATTAGCAGTTCATTGCCCATTATATTCTCTGCAGATGAGTTTTGAGAGCCCACCCAGAAATGAGGAAAAATGGATCAAACCAAAAGTTAAAGAAACTTTCTCACCTTCTGCCGTACCATAGGCAGCCAGCACTAGCTGACTATAGTAATTCTGAGGGTTATATATAGCTTATTTTACCCTCAAACTCATGAAGATAGACTTCCCATGAAAGGACGATTGACCAAACTATGTCATCCTAAGAAGAATAGGAAAATCTTGGACAATTTTTTTGAGTAGGGTAATTGATATATGTCTTAAGTCATGATATACATCTGCATTGATATCAATTTGTTTTCATTAACTTAGAATCAAGAACTAAGTTATTTTAAGCTTGATTTTACATTCACTTATTTCTGCTTTGCATGAAGCACAGCTGTGTTATAATGTGATCAAGCACAATAAAGTGTGCTCTGTTGTTTATAGATGGAAGAATTGTACCACTCAGGTAGGTGTACAATTTTACCTCAAGTGTTTTGAAAGTACAAGTACATGAGATTTTATTCTCTTCCAAAAATAACTCTTATTCAAACTTTGAAAACTATGGATTTTCTACGTCCTATTACCAAAAACAAATGAAATGTTCTGGGCCAATGGTCTGGGGTTATTTAATTGAAGTTATTTAATTGGTAGTAACGTTTCCAATGTTTTTGAATCTTTTGGAAAAATAAATTCGCCAAAATAGCTACTGCATTTAGGATATTTCCAGAATACATGCATACATACTATACATCATATATATGTATGTAGTATATGTATACTATATATGCAGGAAAATATAAATATATATAGTATATGTATTTATATGGTAAATATGTATATACAGTACATAGTATATATAGTATAATATATATATATATATGGTAAACATATATATATATATTTGTAGATCTCTCCTGGTACACATGTGTGTGACAGTTCTCTAGCTATACAACAAGAAGTGGAGTCCTTGCATCATTGAAAATGCCCATCTTTAGCTTTACTAGATATTGACAAATTCCTCTCTACTCAAATTCAGGATAATTCAAGGAGGATTTATTTGCAAAGATTTACAAAGTTGTGGGGAGAGGGCAAACCACTGACAGCACAGTGACCTAGGACCAGTGGCAGCTGAGCTTTTAACACTCGAAGGTTCCAGAGGATGACTGACAGGAGGAGAAGTTTGCTGGAACCTGGAGGTCATGTAGAAAAAGTTGTCTTGAGAAGAGGAGTAACCTACAATGGAGAAGACCTGGCAGAGGGGAGTCAGGGGAACACTCTCCACTCTCCTTCCATTCTTGTGCCATAGCCCCCCATTGGTCCAACAATACTAATAGTTGTCTAGAAATAGATAACTCCAAATCATAGTAGGAGATGTTAACACACCTGTCTCCACAATTGATAGAACTAGACAAAAAGTGAATAGAGTCTGAACAAGATCAATCACCTTTATATAACTGACATTCATAGAATACCACATCTAACAGCAGAATATACGTTCTTTTCAAGTGCACGTGGTATATTCACCGAGATAGATTTATAGGCCATAAACAGTTTAAAAGTATTAAAAGCATACAGAATATATTCTCTGACCATAACAGAATTAAATCAGAAATAGACAATAATAATATATTTAAGAAAACTGTAAACATCTGGAAAATAAATAACAATTGTAAACAATTTGTGGTTCAAAGACAGAATCACAAGGAAATTAGAACATACTGAACTAAATGAGAACTAAAATACAGCATATCAAAATGTGTGGGATGCAGCTAAAGCAGCACTTAGCAAGACACTTAAACTTCAAGTGCTTGTATTAGAAAAGAAGAAATACCTAAAATCATTAACTGAAGGTTCTACCTTAAGAAGCTAAATTCTGTTAATTTTTGCTTCATGTATTTTGGGGGTCTGTTATTAAGGGCATACTCATTTATAATTATGATGTCCTCCTAATTAATGGGCCCTGTTATCATTATGAAACATCTCTCTGTCTTGAAATCTATTTTATCTGCTATTAAATAGCCGTTCCAGGCTTCTTATACCTACTGTTTGCATGTTATGTCCTGTTCCATGTACTTACTTTCGATCCATTTGTATTGTAATATTTAAAGTATGTCTCTTATAGGCAGCATATGGTTAATTCTTGCTTTTTAAAAATCTACTCTGTCAATATCTGCCTTTTGTGTGTGTGTGTGAGGAAGATTGGCCCTGAGCTAACACCTGTGGCCAATCTTCCTCTTTTTGCTTGAGGAAATGTGGGATGCCTCCACAGCATGGCTTGATGAGTGGTATAGGTCCATGCCTGGGATCTGAAGCTGTGAACCTGGGCCACCAAAGCGGAGCATGCTGAACCTGTGAACTTGGGCTGCTGAAGCAGAGTGCGCTGAACTTAACCACTATACCACCGGGCCAGCCCTCAGTATCTGCCTTTAATTGTTGTGTTTAGGCCAGAGGCAGGTAAAGTTTTTCTTAAAGGCGAGATAGCAAATATATTAGGTTTTGAAGTCTAAGAGGCAAATTTGAGGATATTATATAGATATTTATATAGCTAGTTAAAATGTAGCCATTTGGGGATGGCCCAGTGGCATAGTGGTTAAGTTCGGATGCGCCGCTTTGGCAGCCCAGGGTTTGCAGTTTCGGATTCCAGGCGTGGACCTACACACTGCTCATCCAGCCATGCTGTGGTGGCATCCCACATACAAAATACAGGAAGATTGGCACAGATGTTAGCTCAGGGACAATCTTCCTCACCAAAAACAAAACAAAACAAAACAAAAGTAACCATTGAACAATGTAAAACCATTCTTAGGTTGTAGGCATAAAAATAAAAGAAAAAGGCAATTGGTTAGATTAAGCCTGTGGGCTATAGTTTGCCAATCTCTGTTTCGTACTGTTAATATCTAGTATGATTATTGATATTGCTGGATTTGGGTCTATCATTTTATTATGTATTTTCTGTTTGTACCGTCTTGTTTTTTGTTATCCTGGTCTTTTCTCTGTTCCTCTTTCCTGCCCCCTTTAGAATTATTTCAATCTATTAGGATTTCATGTTAACATATTCTTAGATATCGGCTATATCTTTTGTATTACTTTTGAGGCTGCTTTATATATGACAACATCCATACCTAACCTTTCGCAGTCTAATTAGAGTTAATGTTGTACCACTTGATATATGATGTAAAAGCCTTGCAACCATAGAGGTCCCTTTACCACCCTCCCCACCTTTATGTCATAGCTGTGATATGGCTTATATCTGCCTACATTGAAAACCTCACAAAACAGTGTTACGATTTTAGTGCTGATTAGTCACATATCATTCAAAGAGCTTAAGAGGAAAACATAGTTTTTATATTTACCAGCTATTTATCATTTTTATTACTCTCCCTTCATTTCTGAAGTTCTAGGTTCCCTCCTGTATCGTTCTCTTCAGTCTGCAGAATTTCCTTTGGCATTTCTGGTAGAGCAGGTAGACTGACAAGGATTTTTTTTAGTTTTTGTACATCTGAAAATGTTCTTATTTACCGTCATTCTTGAAGGATATTTTCACTGAATATAGAATTCTAAGTAGATGGTTCTTTTCTTTGAGCACTTTAAGGGTGATGCTGCTCTCTGTCTTCTGGCCTCTATGATTTCTGATGAGAGACATGTAATTTGTGGACATTGGAATCATTGTTTCTCTATATGTAATGTGTTGTTTTTTTTTCAGTTGTTTTAAAGAGTTTTCTCTTTATCCTTGGCTTTCAGCAGTGGGATTATGATGTGTCCAGGCATGGTTTCTTTGAAGTTATCTTGTTTGTGGTATTTTGAGATTCTTGAATCGATAAGTTCCTGTCCTTCACCAAATTTGGAAATTTTTGTCCATTAATTCTTTAAATATATTTTCTGCTTTAATCTCCTTTTCTACTCCTTCTGGAAATTAACTACGTATTTCTGGTCTCATACTGTACCTTTTGCATTCCACTCAGTTTAGTTTATTTCTTTAACCTGCTTTCTTCTGACATTCTCCTCTTTTGTAGAGGCCATGTGCTGTGGGCCTCTGCTCAAGATTCCAAAGAGTTTCATGAAATTTTCTACTGCAGCATCCAAGTAGATAAATTTTATAAACATATATTTCCTCTAAGCTTTCCAGATGCTATTTTCTCCCTTTTTGTAGTTCTTTTTCCTAAGCTCCAGGTTGTGGGGTTTTCTTTGAATTTTTTTTCAGCTTTTATTGCAATATAGTTGACATATAACATTGTATAAGTTCAAGATGTATGATACAATAATTTGATATATGTACATATTGTGAAATAATTACTATGATGAGATTAGTTAAGATCCATCACCCCACATAGTTACAATTTTTTTTAATAAAAAACAAGGAAATCGTGCCATTTGTGGCAACATACATGGACCTTGAGGGCATTATGCTAAGTGAAATAAGACAGAGAAAGACAAATACTGTATGATTTCACTTACATGTGGAATCTAAAAAAGCTGAACTCGTAGAAACAGAGGCGGATTGGTGGTTGCCAAGGGGTGAGGGGTGGGGGAGAATAGGTGAAGGCCGTCAGAGCGTATAGGTTGTGTTTTTAATCATTACATATCCTCAAACAAAGGAAGATCTCACAAGAGTCACTAACAGTCAGGAGACACGATGAATTAATGGGCCTGAGACCCGTTCCCTATCCACATATAGTGGCCAAATCCCTTTCTCAGATCAGTGGTGGTTAATGTAGGACACTCCCAGGCAAAGTTCCAGTGTCTAGTGGGGGCCTATTTCCTCTACCCATAATTCCTTGTCTTCCAATTTTCTGAAAAATCGTAATCCCCACAATGCATTCATTTTTGTCTCTTTTCTAGAATATTTGAATTTTAGAGGATAGCCTTCCAAGTTGTGGTATAGCTTCCCTTCTGGTATCACTTTTGCCTGGATTTAAGGCCAGCCTCATATTAACTGTGCTATTTTGAGAAAATTAAATTGGAATATTAATGGTTTAACCCATACAGTTGACTTATTTGAAGAAATCTTCAAATTTCTTCCATCCCTTGGGATACCTGGCCGCCACCAGTCTCCCCCCTGCTTTTGCTTGCAATTTTGGGAGATTTATGGTCTTGGCGAATGGCTCTGCTTCTGGGTTGAAAAATACTATCCTTTCCTCCAGGACTGGGCTTTCAAGGGCCTATAGGGTCAGCATTCTGACCCTCTGCCTCTGAGTCAGGGGGCAGATGTCTTCAGGTCCATTTTAGAGAAAAATTAGAAGAGGCGGGTTTGGGTGCAGGTAGCCCGATATATTTTAAATCAGAATGCACATCCCGCTGCCAAGTGTTTGCATTAAGAAACATTTATATCTGTCTCTCTTCTCTACCTTTAGTCTTTTTGTTTTAAAATTCAAGTCAACATCTGGCCTTTTTTTAACGCATGGCATCATTGGAGCTCTGACTGCCCACATTCTTTTCATTCACTCTTGCACACGTCTCCTTTGCTTTTCCTACCATCTGCCTCCAAGTATGAGATTAGTTTAGCAACAGTGTATAGAGATAACAAAATTTCCTGAAGTATGGACAAAATGGATTATATTTATATTTATAGGCTTCCATTCATGTCCATGTAATCATTCCTATAATCTTTAGACTGATGTACCATTCTATAAATAGCAAATGCGTCGACAAGGTGCAAATTATGTGTTTATCTGACCTAGTTGTTTAAATGGTCTAAACACAGTGATCAACCTTTTAAGATATAGGTAGACAAATTATTACTTTTCCTTAACATTTTGTTAGTAGATTCTGTAATATAGTATTTTTTAGACTCCTAGATATTTAAAGATAATGATATTCAATAAATTAGAAATAAATTTTCTCCTTATTGTAGAAGGAAGCTAATTGTCATAGGTATTATATATTAATCTTCCTAGATTAAATTCATTAAAAAATGTGTTCTGATAGAAAATTTGGTAACATTTTATTTTTAGTGACCATTAACTAATACCAAACTGTAGTGTAACACCTCTGGAAGTGTCTGTGACAGCCATATGAATACTAAATGAACTCACAATTGTCTATATGATAATAATGAATTTCAAACCAATTTATAATAATACACTTAAAGTACTTCTGAAATTTTATGTTCTCATCAATTTTAAGAATGAGACATGAATATAGCTCATTGGAGCAGCGGTGGGCACTTGGTGAACTGTGCTGTGCGCCGGCCTGCAATTTTGTTTTCTGGTGTTTCAGGTACCATTATAATGATTTTGGAAACTGAAAGATATAGTGACAGTATGGTGGGAAGGGGTGTATGTATTCAAGAGAGAGGGTACATGTTTATAGCTATGATTGTGAGAAACATTTTTAAGGATAGAATAAAATGACTATCATGTTTCAAAAGAAGTTACAGCACATATGTATTAATCCATTAATAAACAATTGAAGAATATAATAAAAATATTCATTGGAATAATTTGTGAAAGTATGCAACCCCAAGCAGGCTTAGCCAACTACTTAGTAAGTAAAGTATTCTATTTTGCTTTCAAATATAAATTTATTTCTCCAGATTCCCCTTTTATATCACAAAAGAATAATTTTACAGTTCACAGGTTCACAGGTTGTCTTATTAAATTTAATAGTTGTAAATTGCAGCGGTTTGGAGTACAAGGCTGATATTATGAAGGTGAGAGAATCCAGGGATGCTGACACAGGGCAGATAAGACTGGCAGCTGGATCATTATGACTAAAGAGAGGGTCAAGCTCCAGAGAAGTTCAAATGGGGCGGAGGAGTTAGTCGCAGATTTAATTAAAGAAATAACGTTGGAGATGAGCCTTAAAGAATGTAGTATTGGAACAAATAGCAGGTTAGGGAGTGTATTTTAGATGAAGAATATAGCATGAACAAATGCATGGAGACAGAAAAGTACCGTAT
Organism: Diceros bicornis minor; assembly: GCF_020826845.1. Lineage (NCBI taxonomy): Eukaryota > Metazoa > Chordata > Mammalia > Perissodactyla > Rhinocerotidae > Diceros > Diceros bicornis. The sequence goes on along the minus strand of NC_080778.1, from coordinate 7,754,092 downwards.
GTTTCTAGAAAAACAAAGCTTTTGTGGGTGTGTGGAATTCATGTCTGTGATTTGCGGGAAGGAAGCACAAAGAGGTAGCAATATGTGGTCCCTGATGAGCCGTGGTCTAGAGTGACCAGACAGGAAGTTTGCTGTTAATTCATTAAGGTAGTGTGTGAGTGCCCAGGAAAGAGAAAAGGACAGAAGCTTTTTGAGCTATGAGGCATCTGAGCCATGCTCCTGCAGCGCTGTATAGAATGGATTGGGTCAAGGAGGAAGGAAACCAGTGGGGTTCCCAGCTTTGGGGTGAAGACAATGGTTAGAGGTAAGTGACAACCAGAGGTGGCAGTGGGAAAGGAAAGGAAATATACAGATGCGATAGGCACTATTGAAGATGGAGGTGGCATCAACAAAGTCTGTGAGGCAGGTTTTCAGGCTTTGTGTTCACAATGAATTCTTCCCCAACATATTGTTCTCGTTGAGTGGGTCAATATTAGTTGAATGAAGGCACTGCACTAAATTTTACTGAATTAGGTTTTTAGAGAAAGATGTGCCCCCATGGATATGTATTATTCTAGCATATATGACTCGTTAAAATTCATTTAAGATGATTATGGACGTTTAAAATTTAAATGTGTGTTACATCATATAAGTAATACAAATAGCTATGTAATAATGTCAGGGTATTACACATATATAAGTGTAAATATATACATATTTTATAACAATAATCTGTGGACGTCTGCCTGCTCTAAAGAGATGACCCCTCTACAATGCCAAAGCACAGTGCAGCCCACTGACCCCAGGTTAGGCTCGGCCACAGCCGACCCTTCCAGCCTCATCACTCCTCCCTCTTCACCCTACAATCTCACCATCCCTCTTCCCACGCATAGCTTGTGGTGGATGTTAGGGTTCACTGTTGGTCACTGAATGAAGAGATGGATGGATGCAGGGAGGAAGGAACAAAGGAATGAAGGAAGAAAGGGAGGGAAGAAAGGAGAAAGTGAGAGAGGAGGCCAGGAGCGCTGCCTCCACCTCGCTAGCTCTCTCATCTCAGGCGAGTTGATTAACTCCCTGAAGCCTGAGTGTTTTTCTCAGTAAAAAGGAAACAACAGGATTGTTGTGAAAATTCAAAAACTAACGTATTACGGTATCTGGTGTTATACCAGCCGGATAGTAGTAGCTACTCGCAGAAAGTTGCTCCCACCCTGGTAACATCCTATTTTACTACATATGTCCAGTTCCATTTTTCTTTTTTTTTTTGGTGAGGAAGATTGGCCCTGAGCTAACATCTGTTGCTAATCTTCCTCTTTTTGCTTGAGGAAGCTTGTCACTGAGCTAACATCTGTGCCAATCTTCGTCTGTTTCATATGTGGGACGCCTCCACATGGCTTTGTGTGTAGGTCTGCACCCAGGATCCAAACCTGCGAACTCCAGGACACCAAGACAGAGTGTGCAGACAACAAGTACGCCACCAGGCCAGCCCCACCCCACACCCCACCCCCGTTCTTCTTTTGGTTCCTTACTAGAACTCTTAGATGGCAGAGAGTACATGGAGCCTGATAGCTCTGGATGGATGAATAAGGGATGGAATCAGCACATTTCCGGTTGTTGCTAGATTTGTATTAATCCATCCAAATTCCCTTACCTGGTCTCTTTTATAACTATTGGCAAATATTTTTAAAACTGATGACTGGGCTTGAAGTATGGGCAGTGAGAATGAAATAGAATAACTCAACGGTTTACAGTATGAAGATATTATGTTGGCCTCAAAGTACAGTTCTCTAACCTAGCAACCAGCTACAGGTCATCCTCAGATACTAGTAAATAAAAATGCTCTGTCTCTTTCAGTAGAGTACAACTACTATAGAAAAACCAATTTGGTTATCAAAATTGGTATTTTTACCAAAGCAGTGGAACAGAAGGTAAAGTTCATCAGTGCGTATTTAAATTAGAGCTTGTTTTCATTCCAGATAACAGGGAGAACAAAAGCTCTTATTTTTAAATTCTATGGAAATGTGAAAATAAATGCTATTCATATTATATCTGCCTAAGGCTTTCATAAAAACACAGCTAATTTCCAAAATAATGTATCTATTATATTTTACGTTTGTGAGGGTAATTTGAAACATATATTTCTACTCAGGGACTTTTGAACTAAGCAGTGGAACAAACGGCAATAATTAGCTGAACTACAGACCAAACTGGAATGTTAATATGTTTTTACATAAACAAATTCTTGTTACAGAAGATTGTTTGAGGGACTTAAAACATTTTTTTAGACTTTGTACCTAAATCAACCAGCATTGTGTAGACCCGGAAGGGACCAAGCGGGGAGTAAGCATGGGGCTGACCCTGCCGTGTCCATGGACAGTCTTTAACCATCTTCCACTTGGAGACCAGACCATGGGGCAAAGCCTGTATGAAAAATCTCCTCCTTTATTTCCTCTCACGTCCAAGGCCAGTGGCAGAGGGGAGGAGCCTGTGTTTGACTAGGAGGCCTGTCTGTATCCCTGTGCATCTCACTTCCCTCTGGACCTATTTTCCTGATTATTTTCATGCCTGGTAATTTTTTTTATCAGATGCTAAATATTGTGAATTTTACACATTTGGTGCCAGATATTTTTGTATGCCTCTAAATATTCCTGGGCATTGTTTTGGGATGCAGTTAAATTACCTGCAAACCGTTTGATCTTTCCAAGGCTTTCTGTAAATCTTCCCTGGGCAGGCGCCCAGCAGTGACAAAAGTCTAGGGTTGATTTTTCCTCATTACTGAGCCAATACCCATGTGATTCCTCTACCCAAAGCCTGTTGAATCCTGGTTTTCTACTCTGTCTGGTAGGAACATGATCTAATCCCAGCCCTGTGACACTCTGGGGAGGGTTCCTTCTGCTTCTTCTGGGTGGTTGGTTCTGCAAGCTCAGGCAGTTTCCTTATATGCACGTGCTGATCAGTATTCCAATGAAGAGTCTGTAGGTCTCCAGAACTCACTCTCTTGCTCTCTGAGCAAATCTCTTCTCTCCTCTGTCCTGTGACCTGTAGTCACGTTGACCTCCAGGATGCACGGTTCCACCTTTCCAACTCAGCAAGACTCTAGGCTCTCCCATTGCACTGGGCGGTAAGCTGGAGCTGTCGTAGCACTCCTCTGGGGGACCGCCGTCCTGTGCTGCCTAATGCTCAGTATCTGACAACCATGGTTTCCTATAATCTATCCTGCTTTTTAGCATTTTCAGGAGGGAGAGTAAATCTAGTCCTTGTTACTCCATCTGGGCTGGAGGTGATGAGGAAGTAAAAAAGATTCAAGATGTTCTCAGTATTGTCACTTATTTTTAAGCAAAACAAAGAATGGCGCTTTTTCAACACCTTTGTGAATGGATAAAAGACGTAACATGAGGGGAAACTATGCGTTTTGTAGTATGATATTGCCTATGAGTGAGAAGACTTTTAGAGAGAACTGGAACCTTGAGAGTTTTATCAGATGATCTTTCAAATGTGAAAGTGGTCAAGAAATCAAGTGGTTTTCTTGAACTGATTTTCACATTTTGTTTAAAATGCCTTTATCACATTTCTAAGAATTCTTGAAGCTCTATATTTGTGTTTTTAAGGTATTCAAAAGAAGGAGCAATGTAGCATTGTTTATCATCTGAGAGAAATTATAAATATTTCAGAACTACTGTGACTGAAAAGAGGAACAATGTCAAAATGTAATTACTAGAGGTTTGAAGTCTAAAGCCCTTCTAAGAGAAAAAATTCTGAAAAATTAGAGATCGTAGAAAATTGGAGGACAGTATAACATTAGTATTTATTATCATGGATTGGGTAACATATTACCAAATTTAAACTTAAAATTCAAAGTCTGGGAGAAAAATGAGACGTTTCAGAATTAATGTTTTTCGAAAGAACAAACCATCACTAATGGCCACACTCGCACAAGAATTCTACAGACTTGCTATAAGTAGGATCCCATAGCTCAATTTTGTTTGTGAATGTATTAATTCAAGCAGTCTGTGCTATTCACTCGACATAATTTCATTGCAATGCTTTGTATGTTACTAAGCGATTATATATGGTATTATTTTGACTAAGCCAACTCCCTAGAGCAAGCGTTGCTTTGCAGTCCCTAAAAATAGACTGAGAATTGGGGAGTGAGGGCACATTCTGGCACTGAATCCAGCCAAGCAGATGATATTGTGGAAAGTTTTGCCATATCATCCAAAAGATGAGTGATGCCTTACCAGTTTATTGTCTCCATAAGCATTTTGTATCTCGGTTACTTATACTGTATGTCTCTCTGTTAAACATGGGTTCTAAATCTTGCTTCTGTTAATAGGCTGTTTTAAGAAATATCCCTGCATCATATATAAGCAAATAATTCATTTGAAAAGTATATATATCTGTAATTTGTTGGACACTTCTTGATTTTTGGTTTCACTGTGGAGAGTCCTACTCACTTTGATGTTCCTACTAAGATGTGCATTTCTAAAATATTTTAGAAACCGTGCAAGACAAAAAAGAGAAGTCATGGACAACTTCTCAATTTCTGACTTATATTACTGGGTGAATGTTGTGGCTGCAGAGGGGAACATGGAAGAAAGGATAGATTTCTGGTGAGAACGAGATGCATGAGTTGAATTCAGAATATGCTGAATTTGAAAGTGCCAGTCAGAGTAGCAAAGGAACATGTTGATTGGAGGCTTAACAGGAAGATCTGGGCTGGTGTTATTCACAGAGTGGGTGGTAAAGTGTGAGGTAGACTGTGTAGAGCAGAGCTCCCCAATAGAAATATTATATGAGCCACATATGTAATTTTAAATTCTGATAGCCACATTTTAAAAAATAAAATGTAACTGGTAAAATTAATTTTAATGGTATTACCTCAGTATGTTCAAAATATCATCTCGACACGTGGCACTAGCCACATTTCAAATGCTCGTGGCCATATGTAGCTCCTGGCTGCTGTTCTAGACTGTGCAGGTGTAGTGAGAAAGGAGCTTGTGAACACACCTTGGGGTATCCAAACATTTAAAGAATGGGGAGATGCAGAGGACTCTGATATGCAGGTTAAGAGGGGTCTCTCTAGATCTCAGCTTGTCCACAAGTAGAGAGCAGCATCTTAACATCTACTTCCCAGGAATTACTTTCACAATAGGAAACATTCAAAGTCAAGTCTGAGAGAAGGTCCCATTTTATCACGGATGGTGGCCTCACTCTCAAAACCAGTTTCCATTCTGAGAAAGGATGTCTTCTTTCCAGGTTGCAAGGTTTATTTACCAATCACGTCTTAACCAATGCAGTGCAATGAGGTAGTATTCCTAAAACAACAACTGTACACATTTAGCAAGACTTCCAATCTAAGAAGTGAGAATTTGGGAAAGGTAGAAGACCATGGTCCTTCTTCCTTGCTTAGCGCTTTGCAGTTTACTTGCAGCCATTTACATCCAATACCTCATTTGGGCCCAGAGCGAACACTGACAGAGACCCAGGTTAGTGGAGGGGAGGGGAAAAGATTATCAGCTAAGCTTTCTTCTTTTCAGTGTTTTTCTTTATTCCTTACTCTGCCCCTCCTTCTCTTCTTGGCTTTCTCCTCTTTCTTTTTGATTTTCATGTCACTTTTTCCTCCTTTCTCTAACTGTTATCTTTTTTCCTCTTATTTCCCTTATTTTCTCCCATTCTTTGTTTGTATTTCTTTCCCACTTATTATCCCGTATATTTTCCATTTCTTATGTTTTATTATATCTATGTATATAATAGATATATAGAATATAGATATATATATAGATATACAGGCATACCTCAGAGATAATGTGGGTTCAGTTCCACTGCAATAAAACAAATATCGCAATAAAGTGAGTCACATGAATTTTTGGTTTCCCAGTGTATATAAAAGTTATCTTTATATTATACTGTAATCTATTGTGTGCAATAGCATTATGTCTAAAAAATGTACATAACTTAATTAAAATATACTTTACTGCTAAGAAATGCTAACCATCATCTGAGCTTTCAGTGAATTGTAATCTTTTTGTTGGTGGAGGGTCTTATAAAAAACACGGTATCTGCAAAGCGCAATGAAGCAAAGCGCAATAAAATGAGGTATGCCTGAATATAGATGTTCTATGTATCTATTATATATATATATAAAATTATGTTATTATATATATATATATTTCTACCTATTCTATTTATCAAACCATTTAACTACCTTGGAAGGATAGTTTCCTTTAATAATTGTTGGCTTATTTTCATTTACCTGATTCTAACGTGGACCAGAAATGCATGTTTTATGATCTGTTATATTATTGAACACTGTTTTATCTGCTGGGCTTTTATTTTATTTTTATGTAAGCACTATTTTAAATCTGTAATTACGTTTAAGTTGTTAATTTGCAAAATTTATTTAGTGCCTGCTGTCGGTCTTTTTCTTAAATTAAGAACCATGCAATAAATTAGTTCATACTGGTAATTATATTTTCTAAAATTATTGAAGCAAATCAAAACTAGAATGTCAAAGTGTTTTCTCAAATGAAGCTGAACCAAACCCATAATTTAAGTTTGTTGCTAATTCTAATTGCATGCAAACATTCCGTATAATAGATTTCTATACTTCTTCTGGATTGTGGATCTGGAGCTATGGAATATTCCAATTGAAAAGAAGCATCAGAGCAAATCTTTCAAATATCTCATTTTACAGATACTTATGCCGAAGCTCGGAGAGGTGCCCTGATGTGCCCGAAGTCAGAGAGCAAGTTAGAAGCAGAGGGGGGTTTAGAAGAGAAGTGGAGGGAGCTCACACTTAGTTTGTAGCTGCAGATTCGAATCACACGTGGCTGCTCTTTTCCATGTAAAACGCTCAAGCTATTCGACTCTCATCTCAGACCGGATTGGGCCCCTTCGCAGAACCAAGATTGAAGCTTCGCTAAACAAGCAGTCCACTACTCCTTTGTCAATTCTTAATATAGATATAGATATAGATATAGATATAGATATAGATATAGATATAGATATAGATATAGATATAGATATAGATATAGATATAGATCTCCCTTGGAACTTTGAAATTATAGTTTCTTTAACATGGTCAAATTCCTAGGCAGATTTCTTTAATCTGGGGGGAAGAATAGAAAGAGCTATTCTCCCCACATACTGAAAAAGACCCCTGAGAATGGAGGATTATTTTCACTTTGGAAAATTATCAGCCGGTATCGGTCTCAATATCACTGCCCATTCTCAATCTCTCCAGGGACTCAAATGACAAAACATATGTGTCACCTACTCTCTTTCCTTTATTTTTCATCCTATTTTTTCCTCTGTATTTATCTGGATATTTTGTACTGACCTGTCTTCCAGTTCATCAGTCATCTGTTCAGTATGGCTGATCAGCTCCTAAGCTTATGTGTTGAATTCCTAATTTCAAACTACAATGGTGTTTTTCAGGTCTAGAATTTCCATTTGATTATTTTTAGATGTTCCAGTTCTTTGGTGAAATTCTTCATATTTTCCTCTGTTTTTTAACATATTAATTATGATTGTTTAAAGTCCATATCTTATAATGATATCTAACTCACCTGTCGATCACTTTTAATCGTTTGCTTTTATTCTTGGCTTTTGGTCGTTTGGTCCTGGTTTCTGGCATGACTGGTAATATTTGATTGGATGCCGGAAATTGTGTATGAAAAATTTTGAAGCTCTGGCTGCTATTATATTTCTCGAGAGATAATATACACTTTTGAGTGACAAATAGTGTGTGGGCGGATCCATATACCAGGCAGAACCTCAATCAGATCTTTGAGGCTGTGATTTAAGCTTCATGACAGCTGTGTTCTATTTCCAGTTTCCTGTACTCCTAGGGCCTAGCTCTTAAGAGGGCTCACCCAAAAGACGACAGTGTTTACCAGGTACCCCTCCTTTGCCAGACCTTGCACTCCTTGCCTCTTCAGCATCGCTAAAAATGTTTAAATCTCTATTTAGATTTTTAGCCTCTTAGCTGGTTTCTAGGCTCCCCTCCTGGGCAGATGGAGCTGAGGACGTGGCAAATGTCTCAAGGGTAATTGTATCAGATGTTGGGCTCGCTTCTCCATGGTTTCCTTTTCTCCAGGATTTTGGAGCTGCAAGTCCAAGTTGCCAGAACATCCTGAATCCCAATATTAGTCCGCAACCCAGTGAGACTGACAGAAGTTCTAGGCCGCTGTTATCAGCCTCTCTGCCCCATGAAGTGAGTTGCAAAAGGAGAAAAATCATTGGTGAATTTAGGCATTTTTCTTCTTTCTGGGATTTTGGCCCTTCAAGTCCCAGAAGCCTTGGTTACTGTCTGATGCTGTCCACAGCTTGTTTTTGCAATTTATACAAATACTGTATTTGTTTGGAACAGTAGAGTTAGTTTGATATAAAATGCCCGGAAGTAGAAATCCTTTCATATAAATTATTTTAAGAATTATCTCTCCTTTCCTCTCGTCTTCCTGCCCCCCAAAGACACAGAATAACATATGTCTGAAACCTCTATTGTCTGAAGCCACCAATCCTTTTCTGTCTCAGCAAAAAATATCCAGGGTGATTAAAACAAATCTAATCCTTGTATATCTTTAAATTTCCATCTATCTTTATTTATTCTCTCATTCTACACTCGTATATTTAGAAGATTCCCAGTGCCTTTGGAAATGCTTACAGTGGGCTTATAGAAACTTGAATTTCTCTTGGCAATCTTGACAACTTTTTACCCTTTTGGTTAACATCTTAATTTAAATAATATTTTAAAAATTAGAGTATTGTAGATCCATGACAAACCCTTACATTTCTTTTAACTATTTACATCTTCCCAACAAAATTCTTATTTTTTGCAAGAGTTTTGGGAGATCACAATGAGCATAACAGAGGAGAACTCGAAAACATCTTGGCCAAAGCACTTCAGGTGAACTGGAGTTCCATCAGCAGGTGAAAGAGCCCTACTCTGCTGAGTAATGCTTTGCCGCATTCTGGGTCCATGACAGAAGGAGATGCCCAAGTCATTCGTGAATGCCACCTCATTTATCCTCTGCCTTAAACACATTCGTTTAAAGTTTTTTTAAAACAAATGTATGTAAATGCATTAGAAGAAGCATAAAAACTCAAACTTCGGGTTAACCTTAGTCTCGAAAGAAGCTTAGTTTTTGTAATATTATGTATTTTACACTTTTTAAAAATGCTGCTGTTTAGGGTTTTTTTTGAAAGTTAAGAAATTGCATTATTCATCCATGAAAACAATCATTTTGATTTCTATTTTTTTTGGAACATTTTTATTTCTGTGAATTGACTTTTACTAATAGGAGATACAATTGTGGGAAAATAAGTATTAAACATTAGTGAACAGCTCATATTTGGTACAGTGAATCAGATGCCTCCTCTTCCCCAAATTAAAAATATGCTGTGTTTGGAAATAGGTTCATTATTCAAAAATTTTTTCATTATTTAAGACACATCAATCCTTTTGAATATCTTTGCTCTTTGTGAATGAATTAAAGGAAAACATACTATAAATATCTCATTATTCCTGGATTCAATTCAGACTGATTGTTTTAAACTTGTGAAATACATATGGGAAAGAATTCAATACAAGGACTCAAAAAATTCTTTCAGTGTGGAAGGGGCTAGTAGATAAAAAGAAAACCCCGACAGAGTGAGGAAGACCAACTGTAACCACGAGCCCTCCTGGATCAGTTCAACTCACCCCATCTCTTATCAACAGAGAGATTAAGAATTGCCTTTCAGAAAATTTGCAAAGTCACTTAGCCAGAACACGTGCAGAAGAAATCTTGACCCAAAATGACCACGGAACCAAAGATCCTCCTTCCCATGGAATCCAAGGAATGGGACATGACCAGAACTTAAAAGTCAGACTCTTATCAGAAGTGAGGGGTCCCTCCTTCAGGAAGATCCGGTGTTAAAATTCTTTTGCCACCTCATCATAAAGTTTAGAACCTTACCATAAATGGTTAAAGCCCCCCAAACAAAACCTGTCCCACCAGTGTTTCTGCGTGCCAGCCTGTTCTCCATAACTTCTTAAATTTCACCCCAAATCCTGAATCAGAGAGACAGATCTGAGGGCACATGCCCGCTGTCTCCCTGCAGATCCATCTTGCAGAATAAAGGTGATTTATCCCCCAAACGCTGATGCTGTAATCAATTGATTTTTATGCAGATTGGGCAAGAGAACCCCAATTTTGTGCGGTAACAAAACCACTTGGCAAAAATAAATAAACTTATTCTGGCACTTAGAGAAAACAAGTAAACAAAAGTTGGGAGACTAAAATACAGCCTTTAAATTGATGTAAAAAGAATTCAGACTGAAACAGATGGCCTGTTTAATTTTTCTCTCTATAGATAAGGTAAAGGATTTTGTCCTCTTAAAGAGAAATTGAATCTTACATGTAACAGTGATGGTTGATGGTGTGCATTTCCCCTATAAATTGGGTGGCATTTATTTATATTCTAATTTCTTTTTATTTTACTCCAATTCACCAATTACTGGGTTGCAAACATTCCAGAGATAACAGCTCAGTATTTCTTTCAGCTGGCAGATTTTAAAAAGCAAGTCTGATAAATCTTAGGAGAGAAATGCTCTGTGCATTTCAAAAGCATAGAAATGAGATCTGTCATTAAACAAAAGTGTCAATAGCCCTCCCATAGCTGAACTTGACAAGATAGGGGTCATGATCCATTTTCTCTGTGCTTCTGGGAGTCATTCTTCCCACTGTATGTTTAAGAAAGTGTTTATTTAGTTGCTAACTTGGTCTTTTATTATAAGACAATGCTAAGGGAAAAATATAACTAAAAAAAATTACACGGTACCCTTTTGTTGTAGGTCATGAAATGACTTGAACTTATGTATGTCCAATTTTTCACCTTCAGCAGTTCAAGTATTCAAACTTGGGAATCCCTTGCTGCTGTATAGCTTACTGCATTTTCATAATATAACCCTTTCCTCTTTAATGCAAAATATCCTAAAAGACTCTTCCAATGGAAACCACTTTAACAAAACCTAAGGAATTTGGGTGGTTCAATAGATAAATAGTACTGTTCCTCTGGGAGCGAAGTTCGCGTCCAGTCTCAAGTCTAAATTAAATGAGCTTGATCGTATCTCTTGCGTCTCTTGTGAACAGCAGTCCAGAATACTGAACTGTATGAATAATTCCTCTGTTCAGTGTGATTGATAGTCTTGACTCCGGAAAGTCGCAGAATTGAACTAACAACCACACTAAATTGTATTGCGTCTTTAAAGGAGATAGCCCTATTTAGTGAGGTCCCAGTTACACAAAATGGGCATGTTAAGTAACATGTGCCATCCTTAGCCTGTGACTAGATAGAGGATGGCTTCCAGATCCACTCACAGGTTCATCTCGGGATCAGGTTGTGCAGCTCCAATTCGTACCAAATGATTTATATTCTTCTCTGGGGCTGCTTCTAGCTTCAACTTCTTTGCATGCGATATTATATCTACTGATAAACGTGAATTTTTCTTGCTAAATAATTTGTCTCTGTCAATGATAAGAAATATCTGTGTTTCACGTATATGAGAATACTCCTGTGGTTGCAGTCTGCGTGCATTCTTTGGCATCCAAAAATTCATTTCATTTGTCTACCTGCTACTTAGCTGCTTTAAAATATATTTTAAAGAGATGAGACCTGGGAGTTCGATGGGCTTCACTGCTTTAATTTAAAGAACCAGGAGTGTCATAACTGCCTTGAAAATACACTTTCCTTATAACCTATATTTAATCAATTATGTTCATGATCTTTTAGGCTCTGTAGTAAGAGTAGTCAAGGAGGGACTCCGACAGAAATAATATAAAAAGTGCAGTTTAGCAATCAATATTACTTTAATATCTTTGAATTCTTATTAAGCTTTCACTGAATGACACCTGCTCACAATAGTCAGGCTTAATTAAATTCTTTAAATGATAGAAACAGAGCTTCTTTTGAATGTAGAATATGTAGATGAATCAGTGGAAGAAAAATAATAAAATAAAAATAACTATTCTTAAATAAAATGAACATTTTTTTTCTGAAAGGTAACACAAAGCAATAACTTTTATCAAGTAAAAATAGAAAATTTAAGGTAAATTGCTCCCCGAAATCTTAGGGCTTAAATGACCTTGAGATTATTCACTGACTGTCAAGCTAACATATCAGATAGCGGTGATTTTTCTCTGGAACTGTCTAGAACTGCAATAGTGCTTGACTGACAGAGCTTTCTCTGTGTATGTGTGTGTGTGTGTGTGTGTGTGTGTCTCTCTTTTATTGTTCCACTACCAAATGTCAATCATCTATGATTAAACAGGAAAGAATGATGGCACATTCTATTCTTAAACATAAATTCACTTTTTCACTAACTTTGTAGACTTTATGGCGCATATATAGGCTGTGGTTTTGTTTTGCCACTAATCACAGGCATAAAAACAGAAATTGAAAATAATATATGAACTTTTTGATACTACCCTTAAAAATTCTATTAACAATAAAGGTCAATAAAGGTGAAATATTACTATAGAATACCAATGTTTATTTTTAAAAAATTCTAATATAAGAGAACTAAATAGCTGGAACCTCCATATTTTTCACATAGTTTTTATTTACTAGTTTAAAAGTAAATAAAAACAATATAAAATAATAATTGTTTTCCCTGTGGATAAGTGTATTAAAAAGTAACACTCATCTTTACAAAGTATGCATTCTTTTTATATTATAATATAATATAACAAGTTTGAGACTGATTAGGAGTTTTATTTTGCACATATTGGTGCAAACTAGATGTTAGTACATCTCAAAGCAATAGTCTATTTTAATGTATTTTAAATTAGCTTTTCAGTTGCATTAGAAAGAGAATGATGGCTTGAATATTTAGTTGTCACACTAATGAAGCAGGTATTTTGAAATCTCTGACCTTCATGTTCAACATGAGATACATAGGTTACACGTGTAAATTCATCTTCATTTTCCCTTTCTTAGACATATAGGCTGGTAAAAAAAAGCTACAGAATTTCCTGAGTTTTTTGAATAACACTGTTTTTCAGTTTAGAATTGATCACTCCAAATATTTAAACATTATTTCTATAATTATTTCTAGTGTTTTAGCCTCAAATATTAGATCATTACCACAGTGTTTCCGGTGTCCAGTGCTACATAATATTTCCCACTAATTAATTTGGAGTAATTTTCTTCTTCACCTTATTAGCATTCATTCATTAACTGAACAAGTTCTGAAGCCACTATGTATTAGGCATTGGGCTGAAATGGATGAACTGGATGGGTGAATAAAAACCTCATGTCAAAAAAAATTATTAAAAAATAATTCTCATGTTAAGTAGGTTATAGGTGAGCATAGGGAGATAGAAAGATTAATCAAATAAATGCAGTGTTTTAGCAAGAGGATTTTTTGATCCTTAATCCTGAAAATTGGTTCTTATAGTACTTCATAGAGATAATCATTGACTACTCATGTGCCGTTTAATAAGTTAAGGATTAACCAGATATTGCTAATTGAGAATACTAGTAAAAAATGAACTTAGGATGGTAATTAACCCATCATGACAAATCAGTTGGGGACCAACAGGATCTACTCCTGCTGGGTCATTAGAAATACGTCAGCTGTTAGGTAAACATAACCAACAATCCTTGTTCCATGTTAAACTACTGGATTTAAAAATCAAGTTATTTTGACGTTGTCTGTAGTTATTTACAATTAAAAGAAAGAAAGCTACAGATAAAGGAGATCAAGAGAGAAAGAAAAAGAACAAGAAAAAGCAAGATGGAGAGCTGGCAGAGTGGGGAACGTGGCTGGAGGTTGGTAAACAGAAGAGGGAAAGTATCTCAGATTCCCTTGATGGTCTAGAAGTCTGCTTTAATATTCCATTTATGTTTTCTGGGAATACTTAGAAATGATATGTTATTTATATATGATACTGAGCCTGTCACAAAATTCCAAGATTCACTGCAATACATGCTTCTGTTGTATTCGGAGCAGAGGTGGAGTTACTGTCTTGGAAATGCAGGCATCGGATCCAGCCTGAACCATTCTGCCCATGATCTCTACTGCTTCCATTTCCTTTCCGGACCTTCCCTCTGCCAGGTCGGAGATGGCAGGCTATGTGTAGATGCCCAGTGTGGATGAGCGGGCTCCATGGCGGAGGCAGAGAAAGCCGGGACCACACGCGGTTCCTCTCTCCTGCTCTTTCCCTTTGCCATGAGCACAATGCCAACACAAGCACTGTGGCTCCGGCTTAGTCCACCACTCAAACCGTCTATACCTCATATTAAAGATAAAGTGGAAGGCAATGCCAATGAAATGGCCTGGAACATTTACATGATGCAAAGCTGAGGCTCAGAGAAAACAATAGTATCCGGTTTTAGAGAAAGGCAGAAGCCCTGGACACCAGTTATAGGATCGCATCATGACATTCTCAGCACCAGATTCCCAGTAGGTGGGGATCGTTGTCTTTTATCAGTATGTTCTTGTCAATATTTTGTGATATTAACCACCCCAAATCGCCAAATTACTCTTAATCAGCTCCACAGCAATAAACAGCATTGTCACCCTTTACCAGGTTGTTAATATAAAATCGGGGACAGTTGATCCAATGTTATTGTGTTAGTTTCCTAGGGCTGCCGTAGCAAGGTACCACTGACTGGGCGGCTTAAATGGAAGTTTGTTGTCTCACAGTTCTGGAGGCCAGAGTCTGAAATCAAGATGTCAGCAGGGACCATAAGGGAGGCTCCTTCCTGGCCTCTTCTAGCAACTGGTAGTCCCAGGCGTTCCTTGGTTTGTGGCAGCATCTCTCCAGTCTTGACATGGCATTCTCCCTGTCTCTTCACATAGTCCTTCTTCTAGGTGTGTCTGTCCAAATTGCCCCTTTCTGGAAGGACACCAGTCACCTTGGATTAGGACCTACCCTCATGACCTCCTCTTAACTTGACTCCATCTGCAAAGACTGATTCCAAAGAAGGTCACAGTCTGAAGCACTACAGAGACACAATTTAACTCATAATAGTCATCCAAGTTGTTCAAGTTAGCTTACTTCTTTATATCACCAATAGAGGTTTATCATGTTTTTAATGTGGATTTTGGGTAGATCTCAGATGACGCTTTTGGAAACACAACTGTTTAACTTTTTTTTGGTGAAAGGTAAACACAACAAACAAGCAAACATAAGAACCAGTGATTTAAAGGTATACAGACTTGTGTTCAAATCTCATTCTGCTACTCTCTAGCAGTGTGACCTTGGGCATAGCCTTTCTCTGAGTCTCAGTGTCCTCATCTGTGAAATGGGAGTAATGGTCCTTACCTCATAAAGTTGAAGTAATTAAGTTACTTGATCCAAGTTAAAGACTTAGTCTAGTGTCTTGTACACAGTCAATACTCTATTACTATTATGATTATTGAGATCTATTGTCTCTTTGCTTCTAGCAAAATCTTAATTAGTTTTAGTAGAATATAAAAATATGCCCTATGATGTACTCTCTTATATTTCCTCTGTCTTCCCTTGTAAATGTAGGGCATTACATCCTGCTCACTGATACATGGATAAGCCAACCTGAGTCTCACCTTCTCACCCATCGCCATCCCATAGGTGGCGGTAGGCTTACCTGGGCATGGACGGGAACCAGAAGGCTGGGCAGACTCAGTACTGAGCACTGCAGGCCCAGAGTGCAGAGGAGCCTGGGGTATTGGAAAAGGATGGAGGAAGCAGGTGTGAGGGATGGCAATAGTTAGGGGGGAAGAGGTCAAGAATCCAAGGGGTCAGAAATGGGCATCCAGGAGTTTCTGTTACCAGATACAGGGTGAGCCCGATCTTGCTGTGAGTGGAGGCCCAGGCCCAGAGGTGCATGCAAGAAATTATTGGTGGAAGTTAAAGCCATTGGTTTTAGGTATAATCAAGTATAGGTAGGACAGGAGACAGACATTATCAAAGAGGCTTATAAATGTCACTGGAAGATTGTGCTGTTCGTTATCAAGCATCACCTGGCCTGAGCCACAGAATTTGAGGAAGAACTCGGGGGCCATCTCTATGATCTGGTCTCAAGAATATCATGGAGGTCCTGAAAGATTCACTGATCCTTTCTTACCTCTTAACTGACATCCTCAAACTCCAGACATCCTAAATAATTCCTGCTGGTTGATATTCTGAAACTACCCTTGTGGAAAGGGAAATCCCTTTAATCTCCTATTAATCATTTATTCCGATTATGAGTTTGCATTATTGAGGAGCACGTTTTAACAGGGAGTGGGGGCATGAGACTATGTGGCACCTGAATTAGGAGCAATTCCAATGCAGGGGAGGGGCCCACACGTCCCTGACTTCATCTTCTCACCACAGGCAGCCCTGCCAGAAGATGAGGGGCAGAACTCTCCTCCCTCTCTAGGGCCATAAAAGTCATACTATAAATCTTGGGTATGCTCTTAGGTGGCACACAAAAGCCACTGTAAATATTTGTGCAGCTGAAATACAATGCATTTGCTGTAAAAACAAGAGAAAACAGAAGTTTCTCAAAGGTTCAGTAACCTCTTCTGCATCACTCACTGACAAACGTCACTCGGTCACCGGCTGTACAGAACAGTGGTTCCAGCATTTGCTGTTGGTGAATCTGTGAGCATCATTTCTTGAAGTGCTTCTTAAAGTGAAGGAGCATTATGGTTCTTTTTTCCTGGGTCTTATTTTTACTTCATTGTTTACTTATCTTTTTATCCAACATCCACATAAAAAGAGGGTCACTTGAGGGGCCAGCCCAGTGGCGTAGTGGTTAAGTTCACGTTCTCCGCTTCAACAGCATGGGGTTCGTGGGTTCGGATCCCAGGCACGGACCTACAGACTGCTCATCAAGCCATGCTGTGGGGGAGTCCCATATACAAAATAGAGGAAGATAGGCACAGATATTAGCTCAGGGCCAGTCTTCCTCACAAAAAAAAAGAGGGTAACTTAAAAAGATTTTCCTTTTGAAATCAAGAAGCAAAGAAGTTTCATTTTATATATTGAGTTAGGAAAATGTAAAATTTACTGTAATCGTGAAGGATGTATATCAATCCACAATTCCAGTAAATAGAGATACAGATGGAAATAAGCTGGAAATAGATCCCCAATCATGCTTGAGAAACAGGCTATATACATTACTTTGAATGTAAGGGAAGAGAAGATGATGTTTAGTTGGAATTTCTATCAATGATGCTTTAATTTCATTATTAAAGGTATTGAAAACTTTTTACTAATGATATAAAACATACTTATGTATTAGTGAGAAGGGAAAGCCATTGAAATCCTGAGAATAGTCAGATTTTTTTTTTTTTTTTTTTTTTTGTGAGGAGATCAGCCCTGAGCTAACATCCGCCAATCCTCCTCTTTTTTTGCTGAGGAAGACGGCCCTGGGCTAACATCGGTGCCTATCTTCCTCCACTTTATATGGGACGCCGCCACAGCATGGCTTACCAAGCAGTACTTCGGTGCGCGCCCGGGATCCGAACCAGCGAACCCCGGGCCGCCGCAGCGGAGCGCGCGCACTTAACCGCTTGCGCCACCGGGCCGGCCCCAAGAATAGTCAGATTTTTGACTGGATAAATCACCTAACCATCCTTCAGAACTTTAAAGAAAATAAATTAAACACAAACAGCCATTAATGAGACCAGTGTGGTTCGCGGGCTGTTGGAGGTTTGGTGGCAGTGCTTTGCAAATCTAGCTAGCAAAAGGTTTTAAAAGCTATGCTAGCCTTAAGATTAACTCTATTTTATGAAAAAGAATGAATTTCAAATATTAATATCCCCTATTAATATTTAAATATTAATTTAAAAACCCATTTTTAAAATAGCTCAGTTAAGGGTTTTTTACAACAGATCTCATTTGTATGACAGACTGTTGCCCACATATGTTGCCCACAGTGGCTCATATATAATTCTTAAAATGAAAACTGTGAAATTCCCAAGCACACCTGATGCATGTTTATGTATTCATACTTAGAATGAATCACATTTGGTGGGTCCTCTGAGTGACCTGAACTACCATGGTCATTTTTGTTGTAGCATCTGTCCCATTTATCCATGGTCAAAGTGTTGTTTTGCTTTTAACAGTCATGTATTCACTTGACAAATATTTATTGAGTACCTCCAATGTGTTGGACATTGTCTTGACATTATGTTCAGCAGTAAACAAAACAGTCGAAATCCTTTATGGAGCTCAGGCACGTGAGGCTGACAGTATAGGAAATGCATGAGTGATTTATGGGGAGTATTGGAAGGTGATAATTGCCAAAAAGTAGATCAGGGAAAAGGTAGGAGTGCAGGGCTAGGGGTAGAGGGTGCGTCCTACTGTAGCTAGAGTGACAAGGGACTGTCCCACCCAGAAAGTGACACTTGACTGAAGACCGGAAGGCCATGAGGGAGTCTGCCGGAGGGCGCTCCATGGGAAGGGCAGTCCCAGAGGGGCCCAGCCAGTGACAGAGAGGAGGGTCTGGTGTGTTTCATGAAGAGCATGGAGGCCCGTGTCCCTGGAGGGAGTCAGTCAGGGGGACAGTAACAGGAGGTGTGGTCAGCAAGGTGGTGGGGCCAGACCCTTCAGGCCTTGCCGGCCATTGTGAGGACTTAGCTTTCACTCCGGGTGATAAGGGAAGACAGTGGAGGGTTTGAGAGCAGGAATAACACGATCTGACGCACGTTTTAGAAGAGGTCCCTCTGGCTTCTGTGTTGAGAAGAGATTGTAGGGAAACAAGGGTTGGAACGAGGAGGCCAGTTAGGAGGCAAACACATTAACGTAGGAGAGAGATGATGGAGCGCGTGGGAATGGGCAGATAGTGAGAATGTGAGGTACTGAGTATGAAGGAACAAAGAGTTCTGTATGTGTGCACCCGGCCATAACTGTGCAAGCCCACAACAGTTCCTGGTGTTTGTAACTCACCCCGCACCTTCACACTGCCTGATCCACCTGCGCACCAGGAACCAGTGCCCGATAAAGTCCAAGAGCATTTCAGCTCTGTTTGTGGCCATCGCCCAGAACCCATTCGCTGCAGCTGTGTACTTGCTGTTGTTCTCTGCAGAGTTCTAATTGTCCCCCAGTTTCTAACCCTGTAGCTCTGTTAGTGGACTCAGCAACTGAATTTTGCTGACTGGTTTCTGGCCTTCTGGGTCCACAGGGTATCCCACCAGGCTCAGTGGCCCTCACCTCGGCCAGGTGGGCAGGTACTGAAGTTTGCTTCTGGAGGCCACAACCGGGGCTGACTGAGGATGGTTCAGGAGCTGAGAAAACCAGAGAGCAGAGCCAGCCAAATGCCGCTGTCAAATCCAAAGAGTTGGGCTCAAAATGGGAGATAAGGCTTCAGGCTAAGAAGCTGAGAAGAAAATGATACAGTCAGTAAATGGGAGCCAATGACGGAAGGAAGCCAGCAGTTCAGGAGCAATTTCTGTGAATATAGCTGGAGTGCCAGGGGCTGGCTGGCATCAGCCACTGGCCACCTAGTGCATGGGTGTGTCGGACTGCCTTAAAGCTTGGTGTTGTCCTCATATGTCAGACTTTATGATTGAATTTATCTTATCCTTGTACCTCATCCCAAGGTTCAGGTTTAGAGCACGAGGTTACCCTTCTGAATTTTTCAGGACTATTTGGTCACTAGTGGCAGGTTCCCAACTCAAATTGCCATAAACAAGAAAAAACCAATTTACTGGCTAACATATCTAGAATGTGCAGGAATGAAATTGCTTCAGGCATGGCTGGATCCAGAGGCACAAATAATGCCATGAACACTCAGTCTCTTTTTCCATTGTTCAGTTATATTTTCCTTTGTGTTCATTCTCAGGAGGCTTAGCTAAATGTGTGTGTCAGGAGTGGGGCTGGGAAGGTGAAGGACAGTCGCTGGGGACAAGGTGGATGGCAGCACCAGAACCAAATTCCTGGCAGTGAGCATGCCCATGCTCAGGCTCATTATGAAAGCAAATTGACGTCAGTGGGCCCTGTGTTCCTCGTCTCCTAATTAGGGAACTTTGATTAGAAGACCTCTGGTGTCCCTCCGAGAGCTAACGTTCTATGTTTATAGAACTGTGTTAGTTTTAATGATACCAGTTTGCTACAATAAAATGAAGATGTCTAGGGAAGTATTGGATGAAAGTATCGGGGAAAGCACAGTTATGGAAAGAAAGGCGGGTTTTCTGTAATGAGCTGCTTATAAAAACCACCGAGATGCTTGTTTGGGCAGGTGAAGACAGGTGGGGGAATTTAAAGTATGAAAGATCACATTTGTTTAGGGAATGTCGTTTTTAATGACTAATTCTATGTAACAAAAGATTCTCCGGGAGGTGATTATATCAGTTATTAAAAGATGTTCATGTCTTGGGTGTGTAAATATCAAAGCTTAGAATTTCTAATCTCTCCTTATGTGATGCCAACAATTAGAAGATGTCAATAAAATTCTCCTGGATCAGAAATATATTGTGTGAAATATTCAGCTCAAAATAATCTGAACCTAGTGATGCAGAATAAAAGAGAAACACACAGAATTAACATTTAAATATATATGCATAAATATATGTGTGTACATATAGATATCTGTATACATATAGAAAAATTATGTATATACACATACATATTTTTACAGACCTTGAACAATTTTTATTGACCTTGAAATTCACCAGTCTTGGGAGTTCAATATTAGAGAACTCTATCCTGGCCTGCATATTTTCAGCATTTTTATTTTTCTACCATACTTCATTGCAGTTGTAACATGTCTGTTATATCATGAATTGAAATTACATATACACAACCAGCATTATAGCATTATTTCAACTTAGATAGTAATTCCTGGGAAAAGACTCTTGTTTTCCACACCTGTGTCAACCCTTAGACGCTAGTGAGATATCTTGCCAGGTGGAGCTGGAACTCAATAAATATTTATTTAGTGAATTATTGGAAAATGAATAAATAAACACAACAGAAATTTACTAGCATCCTGGTAATTTTGGGACACAAGACAGTGAAAGCAGGAGCAGGCAATGTATTAGAGTGGTTACAGCCCTGGACTGCGGATCGGGCTTGATTTCACATCCCAGCTCTGCCGTTTATGAGCTAAATAACTTTGGGCAAATTGCTTAATCTCAATAAGGTCAGTTTTCTTATCTATGAAACAAATGGGTTTCTCTGAAAGCAAAATGAGATAATGCTTAGCAAAATTTTCAGCACACAATAAACTGATTACTTTTACCTATTTTTTAATGAAAATAATCACAAAAATATTAAATTAATGAAATCATATATGCCTCCTTTTTTGTTAATCATTGGCATTTTCACTGAAAGATGTGATTTTAGGAACGGCTTCAGTAAGAAAGGGAAGATCTGAAGTCCTAAGGGGGAACATTCCAGAATACTGTGTGGCCGACAAAGGTTGGAGGGAAGGGCTTGGAGTAATCAACAGATTTTCTTGACATCTGAGGATTTCAAGGCAGGTTAGTTGCATGGAGCTTTTAACTTGGACTTGAATGCATTAGGAGGTCAAAACTGAGCTCTTGCAAGAGGGAAGCCAAGGTCAATGTCTAGAAAAGTAACTTGGCCACATGCATTCAGGAATGAGTGGAGAGAAGACAGTTTTTGAAGCAAGGTCTTGAGCTAAGATTCAGAAGTGACCCACTAAGTGACCAACCGGGTCCGAATTATGGGTTTAGAAATTGAAAAATGGCAGGAATTGGTGTTTGGGGAGGTGACACCTTCACAAGGAGGTTTCATCTGGGAAATTCATTTGGTCATGTGCCCAGTGGAGACAGAAGTGCTCCAAGGACTCACAGTTGGGGTGGGGTAGGGTGAGGAGCAGACATGGAAACAAATGGTTGCATCAATGATTAGACATTATCCCTATGGGGAACCAAGAAAGATTGTTAAAGCATGGGCATGATATGACCATAATTGCATTTAGAAATATCTCCCTGATAGCATCATAGAAGATGAATAGGAAAAGACTAGTGGCAGAGAGACCAGAAAATAAGTTATTAAAGTCTTCAGGTCAGAGGTGAGGAATGCCTGTACTAAGGTGCCAGCGAGGGAGAGCAGAGCAAGGAAGGGGTTATAGTGATGCATTAGGAGCTGGGTCCACAGAAACCAGCAGGCAGTGACAGGTCTGGATGCAGATAAAGGATTCAGATTCAGAGGAGAAATTTACACCCACTGACCTCTTCTTTTTATCTTCTTCTGAAGTAGAAAGCAAAGGCGGCTCCTGAGGATAAGAAGGCAAAGATGGACTAGCGGACTTGAGGTTGTGGAAAAGATTTGGGATGGGAGAGGGAACACATCTGAATCACATAAAAGAAATACTGTACAGCTCTGATATGCAGGTTTGCACTGTTTCCCCTGCTGCCTGGGTTTAGGAGTGAAGCAAGTTAACAGGTTGATCTAGGTTTGGGGATTTGCAGAGGATGTCAGGGAAGGATATGGCCTGGGTAAGCGGGTGTTCAGGATTTGTTGGATGAATAAATGCTCACTTGGACACCATGGAAAAGGAGTTTATTAGGAATATTGTACAAGAAAATAAAAATCTGGAAGGAAGGAAGTAATCTTATTTCCTAAAACATTCCTTATTCAGGGAAGCATTATGTGAGACCCCAAGTATGTCCAGTGCCACCTTACATCCCAGTGGCACCTGGTGCCTTCCCTTCACAGCATTGCTTAGTTATAATCAATAATTAGGTTGTTCATGACTATTTTTTGGTTTCTACTTCCCCACTGGCCTGTCATCTGTGTTTTGTTGGTCATTGTACCCTAAGTGCTGACACATAGTAGCCACTTCGTAAATCTACAGTGCTTGATACATATTTTAACTGAGGGAATGAAATATTTTGTTGCTTGATGGTCTCTTGTAACGTTTTTTGAATTGCTTTAGTTAGGAAGGAAACTAATAAATTAAATTACAAATGGCACTTCATGGGTATATAGGTTCTTTCTGGCTTGTAGGGGACAGGAGTTTGTATAATTACATCAAAATTGTATGGAAATTACACAGTGATTAGATATACAAATGAATATATCAAAAGCTAGTTTCTGGGCAACTTAAACCTAGCCTCTATAATTACTACACTGATACATGACACTCTCTATGGTTTCTTTTTTTCCCCCTTATTACACATTTTATTATACTAAATGTTTTAAACTAGGTAACGTTCATAAGTGGCACACAATATGTTTTATTATAGAAATGAATGCTTGCCTTAAGAACAGATGCTTTCTATTTTGGGTTTGAAACAAAGAAGCAGATATTTTGCTAGAATACAGCCGGTAGCAGTTCTATTATTAAAACTGAAAAAAATTTTTTAAAAACCCTTTTCAGGTATCATTATTTATAGTCTGTAATATAACTGATTTTTGAATTCTTACACTAACCTCTTCTATTAAAATCTAAAAGTGTGTTATTAAAAGTTAAACTGTTCCCTACATTGTCTACATAATTTCATCAGTTTATTTTAATAGGTATGAAACTTATGTCACATCTACTATGTGGTCTTCGTATTTCAATTACATTTAGACTCTTTTTTTACATTTGGACTTTTGATCAATATATTTATATAGAATGCTGGCAAACTTTCTCTTTTTAGTTACCTTTTTTACCTGCTAAAATGTTACTTTTCTTAACAATACAAAAATTTTCTTCAATAATGAGTCTGTCAAATAAAACCAACCATAAATTAAAATTGGAATAGAATAGGAATGAGTATTTTGCAAAATAAATCATTGTGTTTATGTTAAAATTATTCTATATTTCTTTCCCTTAAACATCAGATGTTATTCACAAATATTGCTAAAAAATATTTTCATTCAACTAATACTAACCCTTGGATTATTTATATAATGAGTTACACAGCACCTATTCCTTCCCCGTCAGGTTGGAGCCCTGACTATCATAATGAAGTTGGCGAACGAAGATCTCATGGCTTATGTGTCTCTTTCTATGCTTCTCAGAGTATTTCTCTCTTTCGCTATGTTATAAGGCCAGATAAATTGGAGATCTATCACTGTTTGGGATTATCTAAATGTGGTTCACCTTCATAAGGTAGCACAGACTGTCCAAAATTAAACACACTCATATATACATTAGCCTGAAATTTATTTTATGAAATTATAATGAGGTTGTTAATAATCCACCTCACCAAGAATATTGTCAAAATGAAAGAACTGTGCACCTGTCTTCCCCACTGAAATATTGTGAAGATTAATGAGACATTTGTACTTAGATTGTGCAATTCTCCCAGGAATCTCAAAGCAAGAACAAGGTAGCACTTTCTTTTGAAAGGCATATGTTTTACTGTCAAACCAAACTTAAAGTAGTCAGAATGATACACATTTCTGAGTTAACTTCCTGCTTTCTTGGACATGTCAAGTTATTGATGTTCCAATGTGACAGAACTCTAGTAATGTTAGAAACAAGTAGGTGGGAAAAAATTGTTACCCAACTTTCAATCAAATGATAGAACACGAGAATACAGTATTCAAAGAAAAGAAAACCAGAAGTCCATGTTACATATAAATAAAATCTTAGAAACAAATTAATGGAGTCTTACTCACCTTTATCTTACTTATTCCCTAGTTTCAAGTTAGACACTAATGGAGGTACATTAACTAATTTTATTCACTGAAATAATATTTGCTATATTTCCATCTTATGAACTTCAAAGTAAAGCTATTTATTATTGATAGCTACTCAGATATTCAAGATAGAAAACTCAGAGGAAACTCAAAAAATCTTTTGTTCCTCTCTTTCCCCTTACCCCCAAGACATTAGTGAGCACTGTTGGTGTTTACTATCTCCAAAATATATCTCAAATCCAACCACTTCTCTCCGTCTCCATTGCCACCATCATCTCTTGCCTTGAATATGGCCCCTGACCCCTACCTGTCACTCCACTTTCTCTCTTGCCACCTATGCCCCCCATACAATGTCCCCAAGAAACAAAAATGAGTTTAAACTGTCAATTAGATCATGTCACTCCACTTGTTTAATCATACTTATTTTAAAAATCCAAACTCTTTACCTGGACCCTACCTGCCTCTTGCTCACTAAGTTCTGTCCACTTTGGCATCCTGTTGGTTCCTTAAAACCTCTCAGCTATTTCCTGCTTGAAGGCCTGGGAGCCTCCACAGTCCTGTTCCCTCTTCATGGAATGGCTGGGTCTGTCCCACTATTTAGATCTCAGCTTAAATGTCACGCCCTCCAAAAGGTCTTTCTCAACCCCCCATTTAAGGTTAGTTGTTTCCATCTCCCGCCCTTCTTTATAATCTCAGTGGCAATTTATGATGTTAAACACTATGAATGAAGCAAAAAGTGTCTCCTTTAGAGCACTTATCACAAATTGCCATTTCTGTCTGCCTGCTTGTGTCATGTCTCCCCAGGAGAATGTAAGCTCTCTGAGGGCAGGAAGCACGCCTGTGCTGTTAAGCCCTGGCTCCCAGCACCCAGCACCGTGTTTGCACACAGTGTTATTTAATTAATGAATGAGTGGTCAAATGAAAGGTGCCAGTAGGCTGGATATCCTGGAGGTTTATGTGTCTAACAAATTGACATAGAATGAGTTGGACGTGAGGTCTGACAGTGGCCGTTGAAACTAGATGCTTTAACCTTGTGTGCAGCCATGCCATACAAACACTTCCTTCCAGTGTGTTAGATGGTTAGTGAAAGCAGTGATCTCCAAGTGCTCTTCCAGCTCTGAGATCTTCAGCTGTTTTGGAGACATCTCTCAGGTGGCAGATGCCACCTATCCCCAAATCAGCTCGACATGCCACATGTGGCTAAAGAATCTTTTCTGAATGAATAAATGAGCACAGTTTGAGTAGAGTCTCTGAGGGGAGCCCATTGGTATTTCAGAGCTATGTTTAGGTATATACTTAAGGTTCTGTGGAGCAGGTTATCTTGCAGTAGGCTGGCTGTGCTGAAACTGCCATGGTTCACCTGGTCCCCATCGTCTCATTTGGTAAAAATTTCAGGTACCGATGAAGAAACCAGCTACTTTCCTATGTAGCAAACAAGCACAATAATGTTTATATGGTTTCACAACTCCTTGCTTCCCCTACTGGATTTCACCCCCAGCCACTTCCTCACCCAAGGAGAACCATGCCAAACGGATACCTGATTAAGAAAATGCTCCTCATTAGTCATCTGTTCAAAACAACTTTGTAAGCAATCCTGGAGCATCCAGAAGTATCTTCTGAGAGCCCTTTATCTCTTGAAAGTTGGTGAGAGAGCTAAATTAAAGTTACCTATCATTAATCCTTGTTCTGAACACTGTAAATCAAAAGAATGAAATACTTCTCATCACAATTCAGATCCCAAACAGGTAAAAATTACAACATAAAACAAAAGTTAATACTGGCATTGCCCCTGTCACCTAAGCCATACAGTCTTGACTCCAGTAATCAGCAAGAAGGAATGCTGGTGCTGGAATTCAGCAATTGCTTCAAAGGCTGTGACTTTTATAAATACGTTCCATTTTTAATATTCCCATACTTAAAAACAAGTTTGAGTAAAGATGTGGACATCATTTTTACTTGATTATTAAAACAGAGTTTTGGAGAGTCAAGATGGCGGCGTAAGCAGACTCGGAACCCACCTCCTCCCGTGGACACAGCCAATTTACAACTACTAGTGGAAAAATTACCCCTGAGACAGAACTGAAAACTGGATAAGAGGAACTCCTGCAACAACAGACAATCCTAACTGGGGTAGAAGAGGGAGAGACTCCCTTCCGGAGAGGAAAAACGCCGCCTTCACAAGCCGCCAGCATCTCAGCCTCCGGGAGCAGCTCACAGGTACGCAGCCTCCCTGGAGGCGCGGGGCCCTGAGCCGGGAGCGCCCCTGCTGTGGGCATTGTGTGGAGCCAGCACAATCGAGACCAGCGGCATAATATCTGACTGTGCCTGCTGCTAAAACATTGCGGAGCACCCCCAGAAAACCCGGTTCACGAAGAAACTAAAACCGGCTCTTAAAGGGCCCGCGCGCAAAATCATCCGTTTCAGAAAGCAACCTAAAATCACCAGAAAGAAAGGTGCACAGTGCTGTGGTGAAAAGAGACTCACCTGATAGGCCCTGAGTGCATCTCGGTGAGGGGTGAGACCTCTCCAGGGACTGGGACATTGGCGGCGGCCACTGTTGTGGCCCGGTGTGGGCGTGCTGACACAGACCCCATTGGAGTTCTCCCTGGGGCCTGCTAGCCCAGGTCTGCCCCACCCGCTAGAGCACCAATTTAATCCAGCTCAGCCAGGGCAGGCAGCCCACCCTAGACACTGGCCCCACCCAACAACAAGCCCTCAGGCGACGTGTGGGCCTGCATAGATTGGTGACTGGATTCTCTGCAGCCTGGCAACTGAGCCGACTTGAGCGGAGCAGGGTGTGCACAAGGAGCGGGTGGGGAGTGTGGGGCAGTGGCGGAGTGTGTGGGGCTCCCACCATGGAGAGACTGGGTCTGCTTGGGGAGGTCGGGGCACGCACACAGGGCAGGACTGTGTGGACTGTGTGTGTGGACCTGTGAGTGGCAGGGCTTGTCAGCTGCAGAAGACTTGTGCTTCTCAAAGACCCACATAGGGGGTTTGCCCCACCTTCCAAAGCCTGAAACAATTGGGTGCTCCTGTGCCTGAGGCCAGCCCCACCCAGCTGCAATCCTCAGAGAGCTGACAAGAGACCTAATAGGCTAGAGGCTTACAGCAATTGTAAGGCCCTGAGCCTAACAACCTGCCACGCTGGGGGCCTACTCACTTAAAAGAAATACTGCAACACAAATGTGGTATTAGAACTTGCAGCCAACTGTGCTGGGGCTCCCCACACTGATAAAGAGACTGAGGGCCCACAACAACTACAAGCAGCTGAGCATTACAACAGCTGGCCAGGAGCATAACTCGGCCTCCCTGGGCGCCTACAGGGAGAGCAAACAGGCCACAACAGAAGGACACACGTAGCCCACATAGGGGTCACCCCTGGAACATTGAGAACTGAGGGAAGCACACTGGAAGCCTCCTAAGGCATCACTTACATAAGGTCACCTATCCAAGAACAGGAGATGTAGCTGACCTACCTAATACGTAGACACAAGCACAGGGAAAGAGGCAAAATGAGGAGGCAAAAGAATACATTCCAAGTAAGGGAACAGGACAAAACCCCAGAAAAGGAACTAAGTGAAACAGAAATGAGCAACCTACCCGACAGAGAGTTCAAACTAAGAATGTTAAGGATGCTCACTGATCTGGGGAGAAGAATAGATGAACTCAGTGAGAATGTCAACAAAGAAATGGAAGATATAAAAAAGAACCAATGAGAAATGAAGAATACAATACTGGAAATGAAAAATTCATTAGGGGGACTCAAAAGCAGAGTAGAGGATACAGAAGAACGGATCTGTGAGCTGGACGAAAGACTAGAAGAAATTACCCGAGGTGAACAGGTAAAAGAGAAAAGAATTAAAAAGAGTGAGGACAGTCTAAGGGACCTCTGGGACAACATCAAGTGCACTAACATCCGTGTTATAGGTGTCCCGGAAGGAGTAGAGCGAGACAAGGGGGCAGAGAATCTATTTCAAGAAATAATAGATGAAAACTATTATTCCTAACCTAAGAAAGGAAACAGACATCCAGGTACAGGAAGCACAGAGAGCCCCAAACAAGATAAACCCAAAGAGGCCCACACCAAGACACATCATAATCAAAATGTCCAGAATTAAAGATAAAGAGAGAATCCTAAAGCCGCAAGAGAATGTCAAGCTACATAGAAAGGAAACCCCATAAGGCTATCAGCTGACTTCTCAGCAGAAACCTTACAGGCTAGAAGAGAATGGCATGATATATTTAAAGTGCTAAAAGGAAAAAACTTACAGCCAAGAATACTCTACCCAGCAATGTTATCATTCAAAATGGAAGGAGAGAGAAAAAATTTCCCAGACAAGCAAAAATTAAAGAGGTTTGTCACCAAGAAACCAGTGCTACAAGAAATGTTAAAGAGACTGATTTAAGGGGAAAAGAGAAGACCACAAATAGGAAAAATTATCTATTTCCATGATTAGAACGTAATGGATACAAATACACAAAAAAGAGGTTAGATATGATATCAAAAACATAAAAGGAGGGAGGAGGGGAGTTAAAGAGTAGAGCTTTCAGACCAGAGGTCAAACTAAAGAGACCATCAATTCTGTATAGAAGAAGAAAGGAACAGAGAAGCACTACTAAAACACTGAGAAAAAAAAAAAGTTAAAAAATGGCAGTAAGTACATACTTATCAATAGTTACTTTAAACGTGAATGGACTAAATGCTCCAATTAAAAGGCATAGGGTGGCTGACTGGATAAAAAAACAAGACCCATATATATGCTGCATACAAGAGACACACTTCAGACCTAAAGACACTCACAAACTGAAAGTGAGGGGATGGAAAAAGATACTCCACACAAATGGCAATGAAAAGAAAGCTGGGGTAGCAGTACTCATATCAGACAAAATAGACTTTAAAACAAAAACTGTAAAAAGAGACAAAGAAGGGCATTACATAATGATCAAGGGAACAATCCAACAAGAGGATATAACACTTGTAAATATCTACGCACCCAATGTAGGTGAACCTAAATATATAAAGCAATTATTAACAGACATAAAAACAGAAATAGACAGTAGCACAATAATAGTAGGGGACTTTAATACTCCACTTACACCAACGGATAGATCATCCAAAC
Organism: Diceros bicornis minor; assembly: GCF_020826845.1. Taxonomy (NCBI): domain Eukaryota; kingdom Metazoa; phylum Chordata; class Mammalia; order Perissodactyla; family Rhinocerotidae; genus Diceros; species Diceros bicornis. The sequence goes on along the minus strand of NC_080778.1, from coordinate 7,724,433 downwards.
AGAAGATCAATAAGGAAACATTGGCCTTAAACGACACACTAGAACAGATGGACCTAGTAGATATATACAGAGCATTCCATCCAAAAACCGAAGAATACACGTTCTTTTCAAATGCACGTGCAAAATTCTCCAGGATTGATCACATATTAGGCCACAAAACAAGTCTCCATAAATTTAAGAAGATTGAAATAATACCAAGCATCTTTTCTGACCACAATGGTATGAAACTAGAAATCAACCATAGGAAGAAAATCAGAAAAGCCACAAATACGTGGAGATTAAACAAAATGCTACTGAACAACGACTGGGTTAATGAAGAAATCAAAGAAGAAATCAAAAAATACCTGGAGACAAATGAAAATGAAAATACGACATGCCAGAATTTATGGGATACAGCAAAAGCGGTTCTAAGAGGGAAGTTTATAGCGATACAGGCCTATCTCAACAAACAAGAAAAATCTCAAATAAACAATCTAACAATGCACCTAAAAGGAACTGGAAAAAGAAGAACAAACAAAGCCCAAAATCAGTAGAAGAAGGGAAATAATAAAAATCAGAGCAGAAATAAATGAAATAGAGACCAAAAAAACAATAGAAAAAATTAATAAACCCAAGAGCTGGTTCTTTGAAAAGATCAACAAAATTGACAAATCTTTAGCTAGACTCACCAAGAAAAAAAGAGAGAAGGCACAAATAAGTAAAATCAGAAATGAAAGAGGAGAGGTTACAACAGACACCTCAGAAATACAAAAGATTGTAAGAGAATACTATGAAAAGCTATATGCCAACCAATTCGACAGTCTGGAAGAAATGGATAAATTCTTAGAATCATACAACCTTCCAAAACTGGATCAAGAAGAAGTAGAGAATTTGAATAGACCAATTACCAGTAAGGAGATCGAAATAGTAATCACAAACCTCCCCAAAAATAAAAGTCCAGGACCAGACGGCTTCCCTGGTGAATTCTACCAAACATTCAAAGAAGACTTAATACCTATCCTTCTCAAACTCTTCCAAAAAATTGAGGTGGGGGGGAAGCTCCCTAACTCATTCTATGAAGCTGACATTACCCTGATACCAAAACCAGACAAGGACAACACAAAAAAAGAAAATTACAGGCCAGTATCACTGATGAACATCGATGCAAAAATCCTCAACAAAATACTAGAAATCGCATGCAACAATATGTTAAAAAGATTATACACCATGATCAAGTGGGATTTATTCCAGGGATGCAGGGATGGTTCAACATTCACAAATCAATCAATGTAATACACCACATTAATAAAATGAAGAATAAAAATCACATGATCATCTCAATAGATGCAGAGAAAGCATTTGACAAGACACAGCATCCATTTAGGATAAAAACTCGGAATAAAATGGGTATAGAAGGAAAGTACCTCAACATAATAAAGGCCATATATGAGAAACCCACAGCTAATATCATCCTCAATGGTGAAAAACTGAAACCTAGCCCTCTAAGAACAGGAACCAGACAAGGATGCCCACTCTCACCACTCCTATTTAATATAGTACTGGAAGTCCTAGCCAGAGCAATCAGGCAAGAGAAAGAAATAAAAGGGATCCAAATTGGAAAGGAAGAAGTGAAACTGTCACTATTTGCAGATGACATGATTTTATATATAGAAAACCCTAAAGAATCCACCAGAAAACTTTTAGAAGTAATAAACGAATATGGTAAAGTTGCAGGATACAAAATCAACATACAAAAATCAGTTGCATTTCTGTACCCTAACAACGAAGTAGCAGAAAGAGAAATTAAGAATACCATCCCATTTACAATTGCAACAAAAAGAATAAAATACCTAGGAATAAACTTAACCAAAGAGGTGAAAGATCTGTACACCGAAAACTATAAAACATTTCTGAAAGAAATTGAAGAAGACACAAAGAAATGGAAAGATATTCCGTGCTCTTGGATTGGAAGAATTAACATAGTTAAGATGTTCATGCTTCCTAAAGCCATCTATAGATTCAATGCAATCCCTATCAAAGTTCCAACAACATTTTTCACAGAAATAGAACAAAGAATCCTGAAATTTATATGGAACAACAAAAGACCCCGAATAGCTAAAGGAATCCTGAGAAAAAGGAACAAAGCTGGAGGTATCACACTCCCTGATTTCAAAATATACTACAAAGCCATAGTAACCAAAACAGCATGGTACTGGCACAAAAACAGACACACAGATCAATGGAATAGAATTGAAAGCCCAGAAATAAACCCACACATCTATGGACAGCTAATCTTTGACAAAGGAGCCAAGAACATACAATGGGGAAAAGAAAGTCTCTTCAACAAATGGTGTTGGGAAAACTGGATAGCCACATGCAAAAAAATGAAAGTAGACCATTACCTTACACCATACACAAAAATTAACTCCAAATGGATTAAAGACTTGAACGTAAGACCTGAAACTGTGAAATTTCTAGAAGAAAACATAGGCAGTACTCTCTTCGACATCGGTCTTAGCAACATCTTTTCAAACACCATGTCTGATCGGGCAACAGCAACAGTAGAAAAAATAAACAAATGGGACTACATCAAACTAAAAAGCTTCTGCACAGCAAAGGAAACCATCAACAAAACGAAAAGACAACCTAACAATTGGGAGAAGCTATTTGCAAACCATACATCTGATAAGGGCTTAATCTCCAAAATATATAAAGAACTCATGCATCTCAACAACAACAAAACTACCAGCCCAATTAAAAAATGGGCAAAAGACCTGAACAGACATTTCTCCAAAGAAGATATACAGATGGCCAACAGACACATGAAAAGATGTTCAAAATCATTAACCATCAGGGAAATGCAAATCAAAACTACAATGAGATATCACCTCACGCCTGTCAGAATGGCTATAATTAACAAGACAGGAAACAACATGTGTTGGAGAGGATGTGGAGAGAAGGGAACTCTCATACACTGCTGGTGGGAGTGCAAACTGGTGCAGCCACTATGGAAAACAGTATGGAGATTCCTCAAAAAATCAAGGATGGAACTACCATATGATCCAGCTATTCCACTGTTGGGTATTTATCAAAAGAACTTGAAAACACCATTGCATAAAGATACATTCACCCCTGTGTTCATTGCAGCGTTATTCACAATAGCCAAGCCTTGGAAGCAACCTAAGTGCCCATCAAGGGACGAATGGATAAAGAAGCTGTGGTATATATACACAATGGAATACTACTCAGCCATAAGAAATGATGAAATCCAGCCAGTTGTGACAACATGGATGGACATTGAGGGTATAATGCAAAGTGAAATAAGTCAGAGGGAGAAGGTCAAATACCGTATGATTTCCTTCATTAAGTAGTAGATAATAACAACAATAAACAAACATATAGAGACAGAGATTGGATTGGTGGTTACCAGAGGGGAAGGGGGGAGGGAGGAGGGTGAAAGGGATAATTCGGCACGTGTGTGGTGATGGGTTGTAATTAGTATTTTGGTGGTGAACATGATGTAATCTATGCAGAAATAGAAGTATAATGATGTACACCTGAAATTTATACAATGTTATAAACCAATGTTACTGCAATAAACAAAAAATTTAAAAAAAAACTGAGAGTTTTGATCCAGCCTCCACAACTACTCTGTAATTTCACTCTGTATTGACAGTTTCCTTAACACAAATTCAGATTGTAAAGAATGAACTCTCTTCACTGTCACAGAGCATTCTTGGTGAAGGCTTTTTATTTGCAAGTTGCACTTGATACAAGTTTTAGAGAGGCAAGATGGGCAAATAAAGATTTGGACAAGGAGGAACAGGAGCAAGATTCTGTCTGGGGCCCTGGTATTGATTTGTGGAGCCTCGTGTCATCTTCCCTATCTGGGCTGCAGTTCTGCCCTTTACAAAGTATGGATCATGGGTCATATTGTCAATCTGCGTAAGCTATGAAGTCACTCATTACAGATAAAGCACCAGCAACAATCAAATGCACCCGCCTCTCACAACCACAGCAGTGTTATGAAGATACGTAAGGGAGGAAACCAGTGTCTGAGCACAAAGAATTTATGCACAACATAAAAGAGAAACCACTAAAATGTTGCAGCCTCAAGTTTCCTTGCAATCAGCTTTCTTGGGATTGTAGATTCATGGGAGCTGTGCAACCTTCTCCGGAATTGTACCCCGGATCTCAGAGGTATACATAAATTGGGTCAGTATTTTACTAGAAAATGTCGGTCAAAAGAGAAACAACCTGTTTCCAGAGTAAATCTTACTGGATGATGTTTTTAATATTAACAAAAACACAAACAATCATTCTTTCCCATACAAGTGTCACTAGGGGTGGGGAGCTACACGCATCTCTGTTGTGAAGCCCCACTCTGCCCAGATTTCATTAGGGTGAGAAAGAAGCACCTCCATTTCCCTGAATGTTCCTGCATCTGTGAGGCTCCTGTAAAGGGGAGCTGCCATATATTCGGGCTGCATTTTCTCTTTCCCTTCTTGTGTCTCTGTCTGCACTGTAACTACGGGACTCACAGTTTTCTTAAGAGACACTTCTGTATTCATCTTGCTCTGTGGCCACATGCGGTTGTGAGGGCTCTGCTCCCCCATGTGGGAACAGGTCAGGATGACAGAGGGCACAACGCTGGACCAGGAATCTGAAACCTAGCACCTAGTCCAAGCTCTATCACAGATTTTAAGACTTTGGCGAGTCTCAAATTTTCAAGGCCTCAGTTTCCTCATCTATAAGACAAACAGATTGGATTAGGTGATCTTTGAGATCCTTTCTACCTCTGCAGTGATTCATTGTAAAATAATATATGTCTCAGCCTCCTATAGACCACTAGAGGAGTGAAGCTTCTTAAGGACATTTATTCCTTTACCACCTGACTTGGGCGTGTAAGAGAGTCTTAAAAGATTGCCTGTGTACTTCAGCCAGCCAGTTGAGTCTGCTCCACATTTTCTTCTGGAGTTTACTTCTTTCAGTTGGCTATTTGTCATGATCAAATTCTCTATAATCTAAATAAACTGTGCCCTCCCTATTAATACCAGTATGGGATTATATATCCTTGCAACTGCATTGACCCAGCTCTACCTCTGTTATAAATAATGAACTAAACAGATCATTTCCATCCATCCCCTGCACTTGCTGAAGATTGGACTTATCCATAGAGTCAGCTTTATCCTCTGATTCCACCTGCACAGCATCCATTGAAATTGAAGTATGAAATTCTTCCAGGTTGAAAGATGAGGAGATCTCATAACCCAGCTGCTGAACCTGGCTATCTAAAGACCAACTGTACCTTCTAGAGATTCTAGATGGTGATCTTACAGAAGGCTGGAGAATTGTCTATTCAATATGTGCCACCGTTTAAATGGTCTTCTGTATCTAATTGCATAATGGAAAACAATGTGCTCTAATATACGAGAATTCTGAAATCATAATAGCTGCTATCATGATTTTTGTGTGTGTGTGTGAGGAAGATCAGCCCTGAGCTAATACCCATGCTGATCTTCCTCTTTCTGCTGAGGAAGACTGGCTCTGAGCTAACATCTATTGCCAATCCTCCTCCTTTTTTTTCCCCCAAAGCCCCAGTAGATAGTTGTATGTCATAGTTACACATCCTTCTAGTTGCTGTATGAGGGACACGGCCTCAGCATGGCTGGAGAAGCAGTGCATCGGTGCGCACCCAGGATCCGAACCCGGACCGCCAGTAGCGGAGCGCGCTCACTTAACCACTAAGCCACAGGGCCAGCTCTATCATGAATTTTTTAAAAATTTGAATATTTATTATGGCATTTAGAAATCCAAAGTGTCTATTAACAGATGGTAGCTTTTTATAAGTCAAATTCTTTTATGTTTTACCCACCATGTAATACTCATGAAGAAGCTGTGACCTCAGGAATAGGAAATAGGTTGGAAGGGTCCTCTAGCATGGAGAAACTTATTTTTAAACCTTAACGTTGGCAGAGAAAAAAATCTAGAACACAGACAACCTAGCATTGTTCTGAGTATGGTAAAATGATGTTAATAATGGTGATTGCCACAGATTTTGAATAAGACTTTGCTGCAACATCGTATAAATCAGGATCCAGCCCCAGACCTGGCATTAGCACTGGTAGATCCCAGGACAGTGAGCAGGCCATGCCTCTCTCTGGCCTCAGTCCTTTGCTGTAAAATTAGCAAAAGGGGATCTGCCCTAATTCACATTGTTGACTTGCAATCCAAAGGAGAGAATGGATGTGGAATTTCTTTGCAAATATGATGCATTGTTTTCACCTAATGAGGGGTCCCTTCCCATCTCGTGCATGACAACTCTTGCATTTTGACTGCAGCCATTGTTTATAGGACCCACTCTCAGTGGTCCCTAGTCACTCTCCATTTTTATACTGAATCTCAAGTTGATGACTCCTACTATTGCTTTGTAGCAAGCCAGGCAATTCTTTTATTTGAAATCTTACGTCATTTTGACTTTAAAGTTGCCAGCCTTCCTTCTTAGAGATTCCTTCTGAGTTCTTCTCCCCAGAATTAGATATTCCATCATTATCCACTTGTTCTCAGGTATGACTCAGCATATTTATGATGTAATTAGCCACTGTTTCAATAGAGACTAATAAAATATTAGAAATTCATCAGTGACACTGCTTTGCACAAAACATCAAGAATGACTTGTGTGTGTGTGTGTGTTGTGTACACAAAGATGCATCTTTTGAAGAACAGGAAAATAACTGTGAGAGTTCCATTATTTAGGCAGAGGGAGTTAAATGGACAGGTTTCTCACAGTCAGGAGAGACTTACAGATTTTTGTCAAGAAAGGAAAAAATAAAATAAGCCCCAAAGCTAAAAATTTACTCAGGTTACTTAAATATTCCTTAGTGATTATTTTCTAAATTTTCTCTCAATCAGTTATCCTTTTTCATTTGAAATTTTAGTAGAAAGTTTTGGAGAAGAATTTATTGCAAGTAACATCATAATTATAAAATATTCACAGAAAAAGAGCCGTACAGACTTACTAAAGCTTGAAACTGAAGAGAAAGTTGCATGCATATAATGCAGTTCACATAAATATTTCAGCTCCAATGTAACCATCATTTCTCACTGCAAATGTAGGGCAGGGTGCCACCATATGCCACCTCTATAATGAACATAAGTGGTGCAGTCGTATAATTACACAGCAAGCCATTGTTGTTTTGAAAATTCCAAAAAGGAATATGTTAATAATATATATTTTTTCACAAGAATTCAAAATATAATGCCAAAGTAAATTCTGAAAAAATGTAACAATAAATCTTTATTATTTCACTTTAAAAAAACCAATATACAAAATTTTAGACTTGAAAATTAATATTGCTATTATCACAGATTCTTTGCTTTTATTTCCTATAAAATTTATAGAATTTTAAAAATTGTGAGTTCACCTACTTCATTTAAAATGCTTCATTTTGTAACCAGTTTCCTTCTAGAATGTAGCATATAGCCATTATACACCACTGAAAATATACAATAGAGTTTAATCAAATAAAAATATTAGTTTTTATACAGAATTTTCTGCCTTTTCCCTATTTCCTATTGAAATGCTTCATACTTCCTTCAATAATAATGATGATGATATCAATAATAGCTAACACATATAATGCTTAGTATATTTCTGAGAGCTTTATGTTTAATCCTCACGAGAAGAGCCTGTGAGGTAGATAACGTTATCTCCTTTGTACAGATAATAAAATTGAGTCATAGAGAGATGAAGTCACTTGCCCATCTTACAACCAATTAGTGATGACTGGGACTTGGGCCTGGCGATGACCTCCAGAGTCCGTGTTCTGAGTCACTCCCATCCATCAAGGCTTAATAACAACGGCTATTTTGTCACGGCTTGCTGTGACTGATCTTATAGAAATGAGCTCTCTGGTCTGTTTTCTGCCTTTTACTGAAAACTTAGAGAGGATATGTGGATGTGGTAGAATTTCAAGCGCATCACTATAGTAATCTGAGCTGACTTAGTTATGTTCCCCTGCTCTCTTGTCTGGAGCATGCCTAGCATTGTGTCTAGACAGCCAGTCCATGTGGGTTGAGAGACTGAAGATGCATATTTGGGGGCCATAAGCCAACAGATGGTAACTCATACTACGGGAGGGACCCAACCACCTTCATGTAAATTGCCGCTGTGATCTAAGCTTAATTATCTTATTAATAATTAAAACGTGATATTGTGAATATAAATATGCCCTGATGCTTGACAAATGAATAGCCTGTATTACAACTTGCTAAATTTAAAACATGTCTTAAAATACAAGGTGGTATTGCAATAAGTACTATAAAACTATATGAGAAAATTAATCATCTGCTCCTTACCACAATTCACTTGTACAGGATATCTGCTCTTTATGTTTTGTTTTGTATTTTAAATGCAATAAAGTGTTTACAAAGCATAAAGCACTGTGCTCATTTTTCATGTTTTACTTCAGCTTTTCCATTTATTTTTTTGCTCTCTAAACCACTTTTCGCTGAAGATAAGTTTGCTGACATATGGCATAATTATTATTTTTTTCTCTCAGTTACTCAATTCTGCTCACGATTTTTATGTCTTAAAAATCAGTTTTGTTTAGTTTATCCTTCTTAATCACCTCAACATTTTTTATTGATTTACTTCTGTTTTTAGGAATAGTTGGATCTAAAACAAATAAATCAATTCAAATAAAATCTTCCTTCCTCCTACCCTCTCTCCTTCCCTCCCTCCCTCCTTCCTTCCTTCCTTTCCTCCTTCCTTCCTTCCTTCCTTCCTTCCCTCCCTCCCTCCCTCCCTCCCTCCCTCCCTCCCTCCCTCCTTCCTTCCTTCCTTCCTTCCTTCCTTCCTTCCTTCCTTCCTTCCTTCCTTCCTTCCTTTCTTCCCTCCACAAATATTATTACTACCATACTGAATGCTATGCTGTGGAAACAAAGCTGTAAAGTTACAAACCTGCCCCTTCAGAGTTCCCACGTGCAGTGAGGAGAACGGACTGTGTTATGAGAGCACAGAGTGGAGGTTGGAGAGGGCTGGGTTTCTGATACAGGATTTGAAGCATGGGGATGTAGAGGAAGGCCATGACTGTGCAGGGAGGCTGAGCAGAGAGAAGGCATAAAGATGAAAAAGAGAAAGTGTGTGTTTGAGAAATCCTGAAACCAAGAAACAATGAGCAATTAATTGTAGTGAGAAATGGCAGCAAGAGGCACAAGACAAGATTAGGAGCATTTGGTTCCAGAATGTGAAAGGCATGTGTACTATGTTTAAAATTTAAATTTTATTCTGAAGGTTTAAAAAAGCTGTTAGAGGTTTTTTTTTAATTGATAATTTTACTTTTATTCTGTATTTCTAAAACGATGGGCATATAACAGTCTTGGGATCAGATGATAATAAAATAAATACAATGAATGTTATTTTTAAATTTTTTAAGACCATCTCATGACCTTGAGGAATAGAGTCTTAAAGAGCATCCTAAGAAGGAGAATTGGTTCAATCCTTCATAAAACCACACGAAAGGACGTAATGCCACTGTGCTGTGCAATGCTGATACTGAAATACGCTCTTTTGAAAGCCTCCCAGGGACACCTGCTTGGATACTTGAGAGAGAGTTGAAAGGGTTATTTTCGATCTGCCCAACAGAGTCTGGGTGCACAAAGCAAGAGAACTCCAGACTTGAATGTTCCAGTCTGGATGAAATGAACTGAATCAAGCAAAGCAGAGAGTGGATGCTGCAGGCCAGTCGCCCACAGAGGAATCGTAACCTTTGAAAGCCAATTTTGTAAACACATGAGAGGGAGGAGAAAGATGTATTCTCTGTGTCCCCAGGAGTCCCCAGGCACCAGCCACATCCATCCCAGGATGTCCACAGCTAGTTTGCTTTGGGGAGCTATCAACACTGCTCACTCAGCCAAAATAAGAGTGACTTCTACAAACAGTTATGTACCCACTGATTTCTCCAACAAGTATTTCCCAAACAAAATCCAGACCTTGTGCCCAAAAAATCCAGTGATCTAACCAAGGAATCACAAATTAAAGTGTCATACAGGACCCAAGTAGAAGCAACAGTGGCAAAATGGAGAATTCATGCCTCACTTGATGGGGCAAAGTCAGGCCCCCAATGTACCAGACCTGCACATTGTTTTTAAAACTGTTTTTGTTTAAATATTTTTTTGTTATTGATATCATAATAGTTTATAACATTGTGAACTTTTAATTGTTTTGTGTTTTAAAAAAATAACTTTGGGAACAGTTCTAAAGATGAGCTAAAGTTGAATGATGCTGGCAGGTATAGATGAATCTAGCCATGCTAAAAACAGAATAAAATAGTTGTTTTATGGATGAAAAGATGGAGAAGAGTTTGAGAGATATTTTTAAGTAGAGTTGACAGGACTTTTTAACTGAGTAGAATGGGGGGTGTAAGAAAGATAGTTGAAGATAGCCTTCAGGTTTCTAGATTGAATGACTTGGTAGATAGTGCTGTCATTAAGTATTGTAAGAGACACAGGAAAAAGAGCTGGTTGTGCACAAAGATAAATCAGATTTAAAAATACTAAGATTGAACAGTAGTGAGGTATCCAGATTAAGTTAACAGGTTAAAAACCAGTAATAAAAGTCTGGAGGTGAGAAACAGAGTTTAAAGTCAGGTTTGTAGATATGGAAACTATTGATGTCTTAGTCTGCTCAGGCTAATATAGCAGTACTATATAATGGTGGCTTAAACAGCAAACATTTATTTCTCCCAGTTCAGGGAGCTGAAAAGTACAAGATCATGGTGCTGGCAGATATGCTGTCTGGTTTTCAGATGGCCACCTTCTTGCTGTGTCCTCATCTGGTGGAGAGCAGAGAGAAGAAGAAGCAAGTTCTTGTGTCTCTTCATATAAGGCACTAATTCCATTCATGAGGGCTCCACACTCATGGCATCATCACTTCCCAAAGGCTCCACATCCAAATGCCATCACACGGGGGATTAGGATCTCAACCTATGAATTTAGGCAGGACACAAACCTTCAGTCCATAACAACTGGCATGTAGGTGTTAGTTGAAATCACAGGCAATGAAGAACTGGCTTTTTGGGAAAAGTATATGAATAAGATGAGCAGACCAAGGATTAGATCCTGAGGATGGCCAAAATTTCCAGTACAGAAGAAGGAGGAGGAGCAATTGATATCAACTGAGAAGAAGCAGTCAAGGGGTAGCAGAACTTAAAGACGATTTTTCAGAAACGGAAAAATAAATGTCAAGATATAAGAATCAAATCGCTCAGAAAAATGAATTATGATAGAAATAAAAAAATACTTCTTTTTAACAAAACTCAAAAAATCAATTATTCACAATGAAGTACTAAATTCATTGTCATTAAAGTTTGTAACAAGACACATATGCTTGCTTTCATTTTTATTATTTAACATTGTTTTAGAGACTAATGTAATAAGAACAAAATATAATGAAAAGAAAATTATTTTATTATATGGTTACATCATATAACAACAAAAAAACCCTCAAATATTCAGTTAAATACTATTAGAACTACCAAAAGAATTTGGTAAGATGAATGAATATAAAATAAACATACAAAATGAAAGTACTTTTCTTTATATCAATAACCAGTTGGAAATGAAAACAAGGGAAAAAATCACAAAAATAGCAAAGCTATACAGTTCCTAAGAAAAATATAGTAAGAAAATTGCAGGACTTACATAAAGAGAACTATAAAAGTTTATGAAAGGTAAATATGTTGGCATTTTGATTAATAGATTGTTCATTACATTAATATTCAAAATTTGGTACAGCTAAAGATAACTGTAGATTAAAGATGAAGTTTAGACCCAGAGAAGATATATTTGTAAACATTTGTCAGACAAATAATGTCACTAATCTACAAATAGCTCCTTCAAATTGACAATAAAAAGATAAATAGCACAAATTAAAGCAGACAAAAAATTTAAACAAGTAATAGACAAATAAATGTAAATTGACATTGAAAAGTTGTTCTTCTAAACTAAAAGTTAAGGAAATGCAAATTTCAAATACTGGTGAGATACGATTTTCTATCAATTCTTCAAAGTTTTTAAACATCCAGTAATATCCAGTCTTAGCAATGGCTGGGCTGATATTTACCTGATGAGTTCAGTATGGCCCTTGAAATACTAACATTCCAGTTCATAAATATTTGCTATCTTGAGCTCTTTCTTCTCCCAAACCCCATCCCACTCTTCTTTGAATAGGCAGACCCTTCCAACTTCCAGATGCAGTAATTAGAGGATTAATGCGTGGCACCTGAACATTCCTGAATGTTCCAGCCTTGCTCATTGTTAGATATTTGGAATATTATCCCTAGGCAAGGGTTTAGTGAACTGGATATTGGCTTATACTATAGGCAGGAATATGAATTGCTAAATTTTTTTGAAAAGTTATGTGACTATGTCTATTTTTTTTAACACTCCAATCACTTTATTTTTTAATTTTGCAAAAATAAAAGCACTCATATATAATGATATATGATAAAGATGTTTATAACAGCATAGTTTAAATACCTAAAAACTATAAACAACATGAATGCTTATCAATTAGAAAATGGCTGAATAAATTATAGTACATTTCTACAATGGAATATTGTATAGCTGTTTAAAAGAATAAATTATACGTGTGGATTGACCTGGAAAAATGTCCATAATGCATTGTTTAAAAATTGAAACAACAATGTGTAGAGTAATATGTACTTTCTTTTAGAAGAAGATCAGTTTCATTTTTGAAAAAGAAGAAATACATCATCTCTCTGTTTCTCTCTGTCTCTTTCTGTCTCTGTCTCTCTCTTACACACAAACACACACACACAGTGTAGAAATAATAAAAATAGAAATACCGTATGATCCAGTTATCCCATTACTGGGAATCTATCCAACGAACCTGCAATCAACAATCCAAAGAGGCTTATGCACCTCTATGTTCATTGCAGCATCATTCACTGTAGCCAAGAAGTGGAAGCAACCCACGTGTCCCTCGACTGATGACTGGATCAAGAAGATGTTGTATATATATACAATGGAATACTACTCAGCCATAAAAAAAGACAAAATCGTCCCATTTGCAACAACATGGATGGGCCTGGAGGGTATTATGTTAAGTGAAATAAGTCAGAAAGAGAAAGACAAACGCTGTATGATCTCACTCATATGTGGAATATAAACCAACACATGGACAGAGAAAAGTGTCTTGTGGTTACCAGGGGCAGTGGGGGTAGGGGGTGGGCACAAGGGGTGAAGGGAGATATATATAAGGTGACAAACAAAAATGTACAACCCAAAATTTCACAATGTTATAAACTATTAAAACATCAATTAAAAAAATGTGTGGACAAATGCATTCCCAAATTCCCCAACACACACACACACACACACACACACACACACACACACACACACACAGTGTAGGCATAAATCTCCATGGTGTGAGGATTAAAATGTATGGACAAATGCATTCCTCTCCAATGTGGGAGGAATGAGTGCAAAGGGATATGCAAGGTATTAACTTTCTATTCATATAACTCTGTATTTTTAGATTTATTTAGTAAGCATTTTATTTTTGCCCTTCCAAAAAATAAAGTAGAAAAACAAGACAAAGAACAGTCAAGAGTGTGTGATTCTTTAGAGTTGAAGCAAACTGATGAAATATGAATATGAAATGTGAATATGAAAAATTAAATGGGAGTTATATTATTTGGTAGGAAAAAACAGTAATAAAAATTCAGACTTACCAAATAATACCATGTTTTTTTCCATTAACCAATTTCCTCTAGAACATTGATTCTGAACATTTTTAAGGGGGAAGCACCCTTAGGAGAATCAAATGAAACTCCTTTCACAGATAAGTGTACATGAGTTCTCAAATTCGTAAATTGTGTATAATTTCATAGGTTTTATGAATCCCTGTTCTCAATCTTCTGATAATTAAAAGCAATTGACAATGAGTTTAAAACAAATATTCTTTGATTATGTCCTCTTTTCTCATTGTTTTGATAACAACCTATCTTAAGCATCACCCGATTTCTTAGGAAGAATATGTTTATTTCGCTACTAAATATTTAAAACTAATTCAACTCAATCTTACTAGTATAAGATTCCTTACTCTCCTCTTATTGATTTCTGTCTAAATCCTTCCCATTCTTCTAGTCCCAGTTCCAATGTCATTTCTTTAATTAAATCTTCCTCTAGTCCATCAGCTGGAATGAATATTGCTATTTGTGACCCCACAGCACTTTTATTTCCATCCTATTTCTTAGCACATCTATATAATGTTAATGGTTAATTTATAGATATCTTATCTCATCTACTGGCCTATTAGGTTCTTGAAAGTAGAACTCATATCTTGTTCATTTTAAATCTGCCACAGCACCTAGCACAGAGCCTTGCAAATAGCAGGTCCCAATACATGGCAAATTGAATTGATTTTGAGCTCACTTGGGTGGGAACCTGAAGCAGAATCCAGAAGCAGACTTTGGGTGTTTATAAGGCAGTTTTGCTTCTTCTGTACAAATGAGTCTCAATCTACACAAATAGTTCATAATTCTTATTTCTAGCTTTCAAATTGTACCCTACTTTGGGTGATTCTAGTAAACGATATCTGTGTAATAAAAGAATAGCAAATGTTATGTTTACCTATTCTGTATATTTATTAGGTAATCCCCTTTTAAATGGTACTAACAAATTAAAATGACTTTTAAGTTGTTTGATGTACTTTTATCTCTTAGACATTTGAAGTTTTATAATTTTATAATTTACATAAGATTTTTTAGGTTTACTTTAAATGAGTAATCATTTTTTGGTTTATTCTCCTATCAGAATAAATAATGCGTACAGCAAAGAATACTAAAGATAGCTTAATGCAGCTTTAATGTCACTTATGCACTTTCTATTTAACAGTAATTAGAAAGTTTACTTAAGTAATATAAATTAATAGGTATTAAAATCTCCCCCCACTCATCCAGAGCTTTAAAGGCCTAAAATTGGCAAATAATATTCAGAATAGAAAAATAAAACTTAAAAAATTAACCAAAAATAAAAAGAAACTGCCAAGAATTTATATTTACAAAGAGTAAAGGTCTGAGAGTTTTAGAAATCTATATAGTTTTGGTAGCATTAATTTTAATTTGGTAGGCATAATTTTAATAATATTGCATACATATTTCATGTCATTAGGCCCCAATCACAAGCCTATGCCTAATATTATCCAGTCAATTCCCCATTGTTTTACCCAGTCCCTGAAAAATAAACATGAAAAGTTTTCATTCCTCTGGCTTTCAGCAAGGCAGTTGAGATCTAATTGCTTTCTTGCTTTACATTAAGAAAACATTTCAATTAGATGCTATCATGATGTTTTTCTATCAGGATCAAATAAGACAAGTTCAAAAGTAGATCATAAATATGGCAGAATTAGGGGAAAACAGTTATACTCTGGCTATATACATTTGTTTGTTTGCTTGTTTGTTTAGAATCTCCAAGAATATTTATATAATAATATTTTTTCATTTTAGAAACATCTTATGGAATAACGACAGGGAAATATTGTTTTTCTAGTCAATCTACAAGTAGAAAATGAAATGCAAAAGAGTACTTAGCTCATTTAAGATCTGACTTTGTCAACCTTGCATCAATTAAACTAAATATAGTTTATAAACATTGCTAAGCATCAACTCTGTAAAGGACACTAAGCCTGATACAAATAGTAGCAATAGGTGGCTCTATGTTAAAAAAGCTCGTTAATCTATCCATAATAAACTATACTACAAAAAACTGTGGCAATTGCTACAATAGAAATATAAGTGTCATGATAATAGAAAGCAGGAATGGGGAGAAATTATTTTTACATTGAGGAAGGATTTAGGGTAAATTTTACTAAGGAGATGGGTTAGGCTTTGAAGCAAAGATTTAACTGAATAAAGAAGAGAAAGGATAGCACCCCAGAAAATGAAATACTTAGCTATAAATCTAAAAAAAAGTGTACAAGATCTATACAAGGAAAATTACAAAACTCTGATGAACAAAATCAAAGAAAAGCTAAATAAATAGATATTCTACATTTATGAATAGGAGGACTCAGTATTGTCAGGATGTTGGTTCTTCCCAACTTGATCTATAAATGCAATACAATTCTGATCAAAACCCCAGCAAATTATTTTATGAATATCAACAAACTGATTCTAAACTTTATATAGAGAGGCAAAAGACTAAGAATAGCCAACACAATATTGAAGGAGAAGAACAAAGTTGAAAGACTGATGGTGCTCAACTTCAAGACTTACTATAGAGCTATAGTGATCAAGATAGTGTGGTATTGGCAAAAGAATAAACAATTAGATCAATGGAACAGAATAGAGAGCTCAGAATAGACCTCCATAAATAGAAGCAAGTGATCTTTGACAAAGGAGCAAAGGCAATATGATGGAGCAAAGATAGTCTCTTTAACAAATGGTGCTGGAACAACTGGACATACACATGCAAAAAATAAATCTAGACACAGACTTTACACCCTTCACAAAAATTAACTCAAAATGGATCATAGACCTGTTTGTGAAATGCAAAACTATAAAACTCGTAGAAGATAACATAGGAGAAAACCTAAATGAACTTGGGTATGGTGATGACTTTTTAGATACAGCACCAAAGGCACAACCCATGGAAGAGATAATTGATAAGCTGAGCTTCACTGAAATTAAAAACTTCTGTTCTGCAAAAGACAATGTCAAGATCATAAGATAAGTTACAGATTGGGAGAAAATATTTGTAAAAGACACATCTGATAAAGGACTGCTTTCCAAAATATACAAAGAACTCTTGAAACTCAACAATAAGAAAATAAACAACCTGATTGAAAAATGGGCCAAAGACCTTAACAGACACCTCACCAAAGAAGATATACAGACGGCAAATAAGCATATGAAAAGGTGCTCCATATCATATGTCGTCAGAGAAATGCAAATTAAAACGACAATGAGATACCACTACACACTTACTAAAATGGCCAGAATTCAAACACTGGCAACACCAAATGTTGATTAGGACATGGAGCAACAGGAAATCATTCAGTGCTGGTGGGAATGCAAAATTTACCATTGTGGATTCTGTTTGGAAGACAGTTTGGCAGTTTCTTAGAAAACTAAACATTCTAACCATGTGACCCAGTAATCATGCTCCTTGGTATTTACCCAAAGGAATTGAAAACTTAATGTCCACACAAAAACCTGCACATGAATGTTTATAGAGCTTTATTCATAATTGCCAAAACATGGAAGCAACCAGAATAGAATGTCCTTCAATAGGCGATTGGATAAATAAACTATGGTACATCCAAACAATGCACTATTATTCAGTGCTAAAAATAAATGAGCTATCAAGCTATGAATAGACATGGAGGAACCTTAAATGCATATTACTAAGTGAAAGAAGCCAATCTGAAAAGGCTGCATACTGTATGAATTCAACAATATGACATTCTGGAAGAGACAAAACTATGGACAGTAAAAGGATCAGTGATTGCTAGGGGTTGGGGAGATGGGGAGGGATGAATAGACGGAGCACAGAGGATTTTTAGGGCAGTGAAAATACTCCATATGATTCTATAATGATGGATACATGTCATTATACGTTTGTCTAAACCCATAGAATGTACGCCACCAAGAGTGAACTATAATGTAAACTATGGTCTTCGAGTGATTATGATATGTTAATGTAGGTTCACTAATTGTAAGAAATGTACACTCTGGTGAGGTATGCTGATAATGGGGGAGGCTGTGCATGTGTGAGGGCAGGGAGGATATGAGAAATCTCTACATTAGTCTCAATTTTGCTGTGAACCTGAACTGCTCTAAAAAAATAAGGTTTTAAAAATTTAAAGAAGATGTGGTACATATACACAATGGAATACTACTCAGCTATAAAAAAAATGAAATCTTGCCATTTGCAACAACATGGATGGACTTTGAGGGTTAATTATACTAAGTGAAATAAGTCAGACGGAGAAATCAAATACTAGATGATCTCACTCGTAAGTAGAAGATAAAAAACAACAACAACAACAAACAAGCACATAGATACAGAGATTAGATTGTGGTTACCAGAAGGGAAGGAGGAAGGAGGAGAGCAAAAGAGGTGACAGGGCACATGTATGTGGTGGTGGATTGTAATTAGTCTTTGGGTGGTCAACATGATGTAGTCTGCACAGAAATTGAAATATAATGATATACACCTCAAATTTATATAATGTTATAAACCAATGTTACCTCAATAAAATAAATAAACGTTTAAAAAAAGTCAGTTTAAGTAGAGAAAGAGATAGGAGCAAAGTTACAGAGGTATATTTGAAGAATAAGGAATAGTTTGGTGTAATTGGAAGCTGAGATGCTGGAGTTGAGAAGGAGTGAAGCTGGGAAGACAATGGATCTGCATGTGAAAGGCCTTTGAATGGGAAGCTGAGGAGTTTAGACTTAGTTTATGGAGTATAAATGACCAGCCACCAGCTGTTTTGGGCAGGGAAGTGATAGGATCAGCTGTGTTCTACAGAAGGTATATGTAGCCATGATATGAGGAATAGATAGAAATAGGTAATATTAAAAATGTGTATAGACTTTGATGGAGTAATCCCATTTCTGGGAGTTTATCCTACGGAAACAACTGAATCTACTGAAAGAGCTTTATGCACATGATATTCATTAAAATACTGAACAGTTGGGGGAATGGTTATATAAACTATGGTACATTCACTTAATGAAATTTTAGGAAAACATTATAAATTTAAAAGTTTACAAAGAGTTTTTAATAATATTAGAAAATTATAAGGCTATATTCGAAGAAAAAGCAAAATAGAAAAGTATGAGGCTTGATCATGGCTAGCTTAACAAAATTATGTATGGGAAAAATCCTAGAAAGAGATGCACCCAAATAGTTATGTGGGAGCTAGGAAGAGGTGAGACTATTGGTGACTTTTTTCTTTCTGCATTAACAGTGTTCAGTACATTTCTCTAAGCATGTATAAGTAATGCAATGAAAAAAGTTCATAAACTTTTTAAATCGCCCAATCAAGAGTAGATGAGTCCTTGAACCCAGCAGTTACAGCGTGAATGCAGAGGAAGTGAGAGACTCAGATTGGAGGCAGGACAGTGTTCTCATAGATGACACGCAGAGGATAAGAAAGATCTGGGGCAAAGATGACACCACAGCCCTGACCTGTAAGCGGGTTAGAGGGTGACGCTCTCAGGCACAACAGCAAATGCAGGAGAGGCAGGGTAGGAGAAGAGGAAACAAAGTTTCATATTGAACCTGTTTATTTAGAAGGATCCTTAGGATATTCAGCAGATGTATCCTAATGGCAGATGGAGATGAAAGTAGGTGGTACTGACAAAGATACAATAAACCACCCCTTTCTGGTCCCATGGGGGAGGTGATGAAAAGTAATTTGGTAATATGTTCATGTTCTTTAAACCAAATATAAAAAATTCATTATGCACTTTGATCCAAAATAGACAAAAAAAAAAATCATTTACAAAGATGTTCATTGCAGGATGTTGCCCATAACCAAGAGGAAACAGAAACAGAGGAAAATAAAACATGCCCCTAAATAGGGGAAGGTTAATTAAATTATGACGAATCCATTCAATGGAATATTGTGTAGCAATTAAAAATAATATATTAACAAAAAAAATACTTCTGTTAAATTTTTAAAATAGCATGTTGAAATTATATACACACTAGGACTTTGACCTTGTAAAATGTTATATAAATGAGATTAGACTAATCACGTACCAAGGTATTAATGGTGATGGTCTCAATTCTTGGTGGTAGTATTATGAGTGATCCTACCTACCTTTAACTTTTCTTTACTTTTCAGTTCTTTTCTACAAAGAGCACACATTGTTTTTGTAACTAGAGTTTAAAAAACAAATTAAACAGAAAGAATATGTGCTGAGAGATTGGAGCTGAAATGTAGATTTGAGAATCATCCACGTAAAGGAATAATGGAAATCATGGGTAGTCATTAAACTCCAGAGAGAGATTATGTTGTCTCTCTTAATAATTGTTTAGTACATAGATTTTATACAATAAACTGAAGCATTTTAATGATTCAGACATATGTTTATCAAAATGTCAATTAGAGCCTTAGGCCTTCGTCATTTGGGGATGTTCAATAGAATGAACGTGGTTTTTAAAATTGATTTGATAAAGATAAAACTTGACATTAGTGTACAGTAATTCATTTTCTTACTTTTCTTCAGAAAATATGTCATGCTCAATTTTAATTTCAAGAAAATATAGAACAAATCTGCATAAGGCAAAAATACTAAAGGTTGGTTTGCCCCAAGATATGTTTTGCTGACTATAATTGGATTGTCAGAATGTGTCCAACATATGCTAATGAAACAGTGAGAAAGCCAAAATATGGTTTATTTGGTTACATTAGTCCTTTTTATAGTCAAACCAGCAACATTTATTTAGCTCCTACTTAGATTCTAGGAATGAAAAATTACAAAACACCACCACCCTGGTGCTTAAATAACAGATGAAAACTACCGACAGAAGGCAGCGAATCATGCATTCCAGTGAGTAGTAGAAAAATGTTGGAAATTTGAGGAATGTAGTGTCACTGTGAGCCCACGGATTCATGGCAGACTTCATAAAAGAGGTGACAATCTGGCATGGATCTTGAAAGCAAGGCAGTAGGAAGGAAAAGAGGACTTCAGTAAACTCACTACACATTGCCAGAATGTTCTTCAAAGGCATAATTTCTGTTTACATCCTAATCAGCCAGGAATAGGAGTCCCCATTGTTCCTCATGCTGGCCAAAACTTGACATTGTCAGACTTTTAATCTACATTTGTCATGTTGGGCATATTTCCCTATATTTATTTGGCAATATATATTTTCTCCTCTGTGAATTGCCTGTTAGTATCTTGTGTCCAATTTCTCTTGAGTTGTTTATCTTTTTCTTATTGACTTGGAGGAGTTCTCTACGTGTCCTGGATGACAATTCCTTGCCAGGAGAGATTTTTCTCTCCCTTCTTGGAGCCAGACTGCCTGAATCCCACGCTTACTATCAGTATGTCCTTAAACAAGTTACTTAACACCTCTGGGCTTTAATTTTCTCAACAGTAAAATGGGCATAATACTATACCTACCTGAAAGAGTTGTTGTGGAGATTAAATGAGCTAATGTGCAAAGCACTTGGAACCACGTTCAGCACATAGTAAGCACTAATTATATGTGGGCTGTGGTTGTTACAATTATTATTATCTCCCTCAAAGGAGAATTGTTTCTAACCTTCCCTTTCACTAAGGGGCTGTCCACTGGGAGTCCTCGCTTTAAGCAGGAGTCTTCATTCCACCTCCCCACTTGGTGTAGACCCAAGGACTTGTCTTCTGTCCTTGTGCTGTCTATAACTTGGAACCCAACTTCTAGAATAAGAATGCCTCCAGGAGAGCTATGGTCCCACCATCCTATGACTCACCGTTCCTGGATTCTCCTTTCTTTTTGGCTCTTACTTTCTTAAAGAATGAATATACAGACATTTGTTATATTTTTTGCAACATTTCTAGTTTTTAAAACTAAGATGGAAGTTATTTCTAAAATATTCAGTATGTCTTATTGATGGATGCAGAAGTCTTTGTCCATTTTTCTCTTGTAGTGTGGTATTTCTTTTCCTTATTTATGAGAATTCATTCTTTATTAAGCATATGAGATATTTTTCTCTCAGATTGCACATACGCTTTTTTATTTGGCAAAATTTAATGGTAAAATCCAGTAATCTTTATGATTTCTGCTTTTGGAGGCATGCTTAGGTCTCTCTCACCCCCAGATTACATAAAAATTATTTATACTATTTAAATTTTCTTCCTATACGTTTATGAGACTACATGTCATTTGGAATCAATTTTGGCATATGAAGTCAATTAGGAAATTTAATCATGTTCCTCTAAAATGTTTAGTTAGTTGTCACAACACCTCTGATTGAGTAATCATTCCTCCCTTAATAGACACAACTCTAGATGTAGGAATTTGGATCAGTTCAGTTGTGAGCTGCACTTTGCATTCCTTCTGTGGGGCACTGCTAACAGTAAGAAGCACTAGTCTGCTCTTTCCCACACCTAAATAGTAAAGAATACACATTATTTCCTACTGGACAAAGATCCATATTGGCAGAAAGAATAGAAAAAAATGGGCATTCCTAATTATTTATGCAGTCAGCCCCAAACCACTTTGACCTGAAATATCCAAACATCGGGATGAGGGAGGGATTGTTCTGGAGATGTCTGGAAAAAAATATAAATAAGAGGATATCATGAGGTTGCTGGGAGGTCCATTCTTATTGGAAGGAAGCTGTCAAGATTTCATTCACTTCTCAGTATAAGTGATATGTCTCAGAATGCAAATCCTGGCTCTGGCAGTCATTAAGTGCAACAATGGACAATTTACGTAACCAACATTTGTTAATTCAGCAGATACTTGAGCGCCTGTTCTGTGCAAAGCACTGAAGGGATCTTAAGCTATTTATTGGCCTATGAGGTTTAGGTACCTGATTGTAACCTGGATTAGACAAATGTGTGCCGAGGCCCCAACTCATAGTGGCAGCTCAATTCACTGCCCACCTAACTCTTTAGACCCTCAACAAACTTAAATTGGCTTCAACATGACAAAAATTCAGAAATAAAATAGGTTTGGGCTTCTATATATTCACTTAACATTTTAGTGACATACAAAATTTCCTTTCTTAAAGAGGATTAGCATTCTATAATGTAAATCATTTTAATTACAAAGATTGTGCTTACTATATGATGTCTGCTCTTCCCATGCAAGGTTTAATCCACTAAACAAGACTAATTTTCATGTGAGTTTTACTTTGACCTAAGCCTTTCAAAATTTCTGAGTGGAATATTATTAATCCTACTGATTCATGACCTGCCCTGGTATATTTTGCAGTCTTGATTATGAAATCTTTCATTTAGAAAACTGCAAATGGAGGTGTGAACCTAAAGTATTACTTAGGAACATTAATTATGAAACATAATTATCAACACAAATGCCTACATTGGTAATAATTTTACAACTTATAATTGTACCAGAAACCTCCAACTGGATGTACTTGTAACACCCTATGGTTGAATTCGTTTAAATGGACTGCAAAAGAGTAAGCCATAAGCTGAATTCTATTTAGATTATTCTGGTAATTAAGACCCTTGTAGTGGGTTACAAATCTGAAACAGCAGTGAACTGAGTAATTTCAGTCTAGGCCATCCTGGCTAGATTCATTTTTCTTCTTCCCTCGCAGACCTGGCTGATAGTCTGTAAATGGGATCAGGCTTCGTGAGTCAAGGGGAAGTGCCCAGTCACAACGGGAGATTACTCTCCTGTGGGTCCCCATGTGGGTCCTTGGAGGGTCCGGGCCTCTTCCTGTGCCCTTTCTGTGTTTGTGACAGGTAAAAGCTCTCCCAGAAGTCGTCTTTTAAGGGTGTTGCTGGAGGCCACTTCTTGCAGATCTCCAGTAGGTAGGACCCCCATTGGCATTCCCCACACCAAGCCACTCCATAGTGTCCCCTTAAAGAGCGGAACTCCTCATGCCAACCCAAGAGAGTAGGGTGGCCTCCTTGCTTTGTAATGTTTGAAGTCTTTGAAGATAAGCTGATCTGGATTTAAACTGTAGCTCTGGCATTTTCTCAGTGTGAGACTTTGAGTGTGTATCTTGGCTTTTCTTCATCTCAGTGTCTTCGTCTGTCAAATGAGGACACTGTAGGTTGTGAGGACTAGGGGAGACACACATAAAGGAGCTCCTGGCTGAGCAGGAACTCAGTATATGGTAATTTGCATTATTGTTATTTAAGATTACTGTTTATTTTTTTTTTCCCAAGGGTTTATATTGAACATACTATGCTCCAGGAGCTATCTTAGGTACTGAGGCTACAACCATGATATACGCAGTCTCTGTCCACGGAGAGCTTACAGTTTAGTGAGGAAAGAGACAAGGAAACATAAGATTACCTACTGTTCAGTGAGATGAGTGCTGAGATTGGTGTAAGTAGCAGGGGCTTCTAAAACACACCAGAGAGCTCTTAACCTAACTTTAGAAGCTGCCACCAGAAGCTTCCTGAGAGGCCGATGGTCCCATTTTCTGAGGGTGAGGCAAGAGTCCGGCATAGGGAAGAGGGGAAGAGCCTTCTCAGCAGAGATGGTGGCACATGCAGGGGCCCTGGGGAGAGATCAGAGGTGTTTGTGGGCTCTGCAAACACCTCGGTAGGACTGGAGAGCTGAGTCCTCTGGATCCTGCAGTGCAGCCTGAAGACTTAAATAGATGGGACAATCACTCTTCAGTAACTGATTCTATGCATTGTCCAAGGATTTAATGAAATTAGACAAGGGGAAAATGGGTCTCCATGAGGTGAATAGTGAACAGCACTGCAATTCCCCAAAGACGGATGGGTGGTGCTACTGGTGGTGGGGAAATCTGGACTGTAGAATTCAAAAAACCTGTTTTCTCCAGCATGCATGCAATTTTAAATATTTACATATTTCCCAGACCTAGCTACAGACAACATAGCATGAGAACTGGGGTGAACCAAGATTTTTTTTTTAATGAGGTGAGTGTGATAGGTGGAAAGCAGCACTAACAGGTTTGAAAGCCATCAGACCAAATCCAAGAGAAGAAAAGGAGAGGGAAGCACAGGCCTCTGTGGATAACTTCTGATAGGACTCAGTCTCTATCTTATAAATTGGAAATACGCAGTTTTTTGTTTTTTTTTTTTTTGTGAGGAGGACCAGCCCTGAGCTAACATCCAATGCCAATCCTCCTCTTTTTTGCTGAGGAAGACTGGCCCTGGGCTAACATCCATGCCCATCTTCCTCTACTTTATATGGGACGCCGCCACAGCATGGCCTAACAAGCGGTGCGTCGGTGCGCACCCGGGATCCGAACCGGCGAACCCCGGGCCGCCGCAGCGGAACGTGCGCACTTAACCGCCTGCGCCACCGGGCTGGCCCCAAGCAGTTTTCTTATGAACATGATACCCTTTCCTGTTTATACAGCACAATTCCTACTTTAAAAAATTATCTCCACTGTATATGATTCTTGGTGGAATTTGATTTTGTTATATGATCTTGTTTGTGGGTTTTGGGGCTTAAGCAATAGACAGCATTCACTTATTCACACAAAAAAATATAGAAAAGTTACACTGAGATTTTGTTAATAACTTTTTACACAGGGTGATTAAATTCTGGACTAATGTGCCAAGACAGAGCCATGTAATGTATATAATGGCGTTTGTTTAGCCCAAGAAAACGCACTCATCCAAGAAGTCCACTGATAGTATACTCATTTAACATAATTACCCCATTATGCATGAAATAATGTGTTTAAAGAGAGTTAGGCAACCTGCTTTAATCACTGCAGTAAGTTGTAAATGAAATGAGAAAGTCCTGGCTAAATATTAAAAGCATTTTGTACTCTGTCTGCTATAACTGAATAAAGGCAAATTTTTCAGAATGACAACAAATTTTGTAATCATTTATTTGGAAGTAAGAAATCTTAAGAATTTTTAATTAAAGAGTCATCTAGGTTGATCCATATTACACACTATAGACTTATCTAGATGACAGCAAATTAATGCTGTGGAGTGCACAGTGTAGAAGCGTGGTGGTGTGGGAACTAGTTCTGATTTGCTGACCATCACAGCATTTATTTGTTGCTAGATAAGATTTTCCATGGAAAACGTTTCTTGATTGACTGCCAGTAAGATTCACTTGTTTATCTTTGACACCTTCCTTCCACCTGAGCTTCAACAAGTTGTCTAATGCCATGTATACAAATATGGAGTGAAAGAAAGAGGGAAGTAAAGAAAAATTATTTGAGCCAGATGACAGAGTGATTTTAGAAAACGTCTTTTTCAAATTAAAAAAAAAAGGACAGAAATTTAGAGAGCAGCAACTATATTTTAATTATTCGCTGTTGCCAACAGTGACCTGATCATAATAGATGCTCAAAAATAGTCATCGAATGAATGAATGAATGACTTCATCAGTTAGTCAATGAAAGAAATGTCTTCACATTTTATAAAAGAGTTTGGTTGAATATTTGGGGGAAGTTCTGTTTATTGACAAATGAATAGAGGAGAATATTACTATAAACAATCAAGAGACTATAAGCGGATATTCTGTTGCAAAAGCTTTGCCTGTTTGATTTATTAGGTAGGCCTACTTAGCAATGACTATTAAATCATGGGGAAACTTGAATCCTTTATAGTGAGGAGTCATAACCTGGAGATCTGAAGGCTGGATCCAGCTCTCAGATGTGTTTGATAGGCCTGAGCCATGTTATTTTTTGAGATATTAGAAAATGGAGAATTTCCATGTCCAAATTTCTGGCTTCTCTTGAATACTGCAAGATCTGGCAATACTGGACCCATGTTCCTGAGGGTCGTACATGTCTGGCGTCAAGTAACAATTTCCTCTTCTGAATGGCACATGTGCCCCATTTTTTTCTATTCACACCAGTTGCTACTAAATCCAGTGTGGTAGTCTAATGCCAATTGATGTTAATTATTCTGTTTGCATTATTATTTTTCTTAAAGTAGAGAAATATTTCTATGGGCCCAGATTGACTGGGTAAGCGCACGTTGCCAGAAAAATGGGGAACAGCAATTTTTTATGTGGAAGTGGATAATCATCTCATTGATTAACAGGCAAATAAAGTGTCTGTAGGGAAAGAATATAACACAGGCTGCTTCCATTATTCACTTTACTTGCATAGTTGCTATAAGTATTTGAATTTTAATTCTTACTTTACAAATACTAACAATGAACAAAAGAGAAAATTGAATCTGTTTGCAATACAAGAATGAAGTTAGAAATGATATGAGCTGGAAAAATCTGAGAAAGTATAGATGGCAGGAGATAGAGGGAAAAGGGAAATATTCTCACTCAAATCTCATTTTTTTTCTATATCCACTTCTTGCTGAATATTGTTGTTTTGTTTCTTAATTATTCTCTCTCTCTCTCCCTCTTTCTTTCTCTAGTTTTACCTTTTCTTATTGTTCCTGTCTTCTCCCCAGAAATTATTTTATCAACAACCAGAGGTAGGATGGACTTGTAAAGAAATGAAGTCTAATGGCAATAACAGTAATAATAATGACAAGAGCTGTCATTTATTGTCCTTCTCTCTGCTTGCCACTGGGTTAGGTTTTTTGTTTTTGTTTTTTTTAATTTTTTGTTTATTGCAGTAACATTAGTTTATAACATTGTATACATTTCAGGTGTACATCATTATTAAATAAATTAGCTTTAATCCTCACAGTAATTATTTAAGATAGCACTGCTACCCCCATTTTCACAAGTGATATGATTAAAGCTTAGAAGGGTTAAATAATTTTCCCCAGCTAATAAGAGCAGAGCCGAGATTCAAATTAGGGCCACATGACTGCACTGTACATGCTCTTTCCACTTGGGCTTGCTTGATAGTTGGCTAATCATTCCAACTGGATCGTTAACTCATGCTTAAAGAAAAATGATAACCGTATAGGTCTGTTTCAGAGTTCATTGATCCTGAAGTATAACTTACAAAAAAAATTCTCCTACTATAATTTAAGCCACAGTTGGTCTTTACTTTCCCAAAATGACATATGAAAAGATTTTACAATTTCAGAGCTTCTATTGCATAGTTTTCTAATATGTATACGTACATATATAACATTATATATAAAGTATATCGTCTATAATATATAGTGTATATAAAATTCTGGTGTGTATGGTATACTTCTCTATATATGCAAATTTCCATCTATGTATGTATGTGTTAAATTCCATCTAGGTATGGAATTTAAATTGTTTCCCAATGAGCGTATTTATTTGTTCATTCATTCAGGTGGTAGCATATTGATGAAAGCATGGATTATGAATCAGTCAGCCCTGGATACAAAATCTGACTCTGCCACTTAGTAGCTATAAGACCTTGCCCAGTTACATAACTCTCTGTATTTCAGGGTTTTTATTTTAAAATAGGGCTAACAATGCCAGCTTTATTTGAAAATTAAAATGAGAATATATATAATGCTATTCAAGTTATCTATTTCTTCTTGAGTGCGCTTTTGTGTCTTTCAAGAAATTTGTCCATTTCATCTAAGTTGTCGTATTTAATGGCATAAAGTTCTTCATAATATCCTCTTATTATATTTTAATATAATATTATAGTTAAAGTATTATAGAATAATATAGAATAATAATGTAGAATCTATAGTAGTAACATCACTCTCATTTCTGTAAGTGGTAATTTGTGTCTTGTTTCTTTTTTTGTGATTATTATGGTCAGAGGTTTATCAATAGTATTGATCATCTCAAAGAACCAGCTTTAGGTTTAGTTGATTTTCTCTATTACTTTTTTGTTCTCTATTTCATTAATTTCCACTAGGCTGTTTATTATTTCCTTTGTTTTTCCTACTTCAGTTTGCATGTTCTATTCTTTTTCTAATTTCTTAAGGTAGAAGCTGAAGTCACTGACTTTGATATTCCATCATCTTTTCTAATATGGATTTTATTGCTATAAATTTTCTTCTAAGTACTACTTTAGTCACATTCTACAATTTTGATTTATTTTATCTTTATTCAGTTAAAATACTTTAAAATTTTTCTTTTGATTTGTTCTTTGACACATGGGTTTTCCCATGTGTGGGATATTTGGAGTTTTCCAGATATCTTCCTGTTATTAATTTTTAATTTAATTTCATGTGGTCAGATAGGTTACCTTTTATAACTTAAATTCTTTTAAATGTATTAAGACTTGTTTTATGACCCAGAATATGGTCTATTTTGGTAAGTGTCCTATGTGCCCATTAAAGAATGTGCATGCTACTATTGTTGGCTGCAGTGTTTTATAAATGCCATTTAGATCAATTGGTTGATAGTGTCATTTACATCAATTGACTGCTAATATTGTCCTACTTTTCTATATCTTTACTGATTTTTTTTGTCTACTTGTTTTGTCAATTACTGAGAGAATGATGTTGAAATCTCTGACTACAGATATGGATTTCTCTAATTCTTCCTGCAGTTCTAACAGTTTTTGCTTCATGTATTTTGAAGCTCTGTTATTGGGGGCATATATGTTTAGGATTGTTATGTCCTCTTGATAAATTGACCCCTTTAGCAATATGAAATGATCTTCTTTATCCCTGGTAAATTTCTGTGCTCTGAAATCCACTTTGTTGATACTAATATAGCCACTTCAGCTTTCTTTTGATTAATGTTAGCATTATTTATCTTTTTCCATTCTCTTACTTTCAACCTGTTTGTGTATTTATATTTAAAGTATGTTCTTGGAGGCAGCATATAATTTTGTCTAGTCCTCTATACAGTCTGGCAATCTCTACCTTTTAATTTAATTGCCTTTAATATGATTATGATATGGTTGTTTTAAAATTTATCATCCTGCTGTTTGTATTTTTTTTTTTTTTTTTTTTTTTTTTTTTTTTTTTTTGTGAGGAGATCAGCCCTGAGCTAACATCCGCCAATCCTCCTCCTTTTTTTTTTTTGCTGAGGAAGACGGCCCTGGGCTAACATCGGTGCCTATCTTCCTCCACTTTATATGGGACGCCGCCACAGCATGGCTTACCAAGCAGTGGGTCGGTGCGCGCCCGGGATCCGAACCAGCGAACCCCGGGCCGCCGCAGCGGAGCGCGCGCACTTAACCGCTTGCGCCACCGGGCCGGCCCCCCTGCTGTTTGTATTTTTATTTGTCCTATCTCTTCCTTTTTTAAATCTTCTGTTGGGATAAGTATTTTTTATTATTTCATTTTTTCTTCTTTATTAGCTCTGAATTTTTGTTGTGTTATTTTATATTTGCCTTAAAGTTTATAGTATATATTTTTAACATCATACTAAAACTTCAAAGGTATTATACCACTTCATATATAGTATAAGAATATTACAACAGCATTCTGCCAAATAATTCTTTCCTCCTAACCTTTGGGCTATATCATAACTTTTACTTCTATATGTTATAAACCTCATAACACATTGTCGTTATTTTTGCTTCTGTCAATTATCTTTTACAGAGACTTAAATAATAAGAAAAAAAGTTGTTACATTTACCCAAATAGTTACCATCTCTGATGCTCTTCATTCCTTTGCATAGCTCCAGATTTTCTTCTGGTATCGTTTTTCTTCTGCTTGAATGACTTTCTTCAACATTTCTTGACATGTGTGTTTGCTGGTTATGAGTTGTTTCGTATGTCTGAAATAGTCTTATTTGATGTTCACTTTTGAAAGATATTTTTGCTGGGTAATGAGATCCAGTCTTATATTAAATGTGTTTTTTATTCTCTGGCTTCTTTCAAGATTTTCTCTCCACCATTAGTTTTAAATAATTTGATTGAGAAGCAACTGTGTAGTTTTCTCACATTGCTTGTTATAGAGGTTTGTTAAGCTTCATGGATCTGTGGGTTATAGTTTTCATCAAATTTGGAAAATTTTCACCCATTATTTCTTCTTCTGCCCCTCTTCTATGTCCTTTGGGGACTCCAGTTACACATATGTTGGGCTGCCACACTGATGCTCTGTCAATATTTTCCGTCCTTTTTTATTTGGATACTTCCTATTGCTATGTCATCAAGTACATTAATCTTTTGTTCTGCAGTGTCTAATTTGCTGTTAATTCCTTCCACTATGTTTTTAATCTCAGATATGCTAGTTTTTTTCTCTGGAGTCCAATTTAGATTTTTTTAATATCTTCCACATCTCTACTTAACATGTCCAGTCTTTCCTCTAGCTTCCTGAACATCTGTAATACAGTTATAATAACTGTTTTAATATCCTTGTCTACTAATTCTATCATCTGCATCATTCTGAGTCAGTGTCAATTGATTGATTTTTCTTTTTTTCATGTGTCTTAGTTTTCAGCTTCTTTGTATATCTGCTATATGAAAACATTGTGAATTTAATTAGTTGGATGCTAGATATTTTTGAATTCCTTGTAATGTGATGTAGGTTCATTCTGGACTGAAGTCAATTTACTTGAAAAGAGTGGTCTTTTTAGGACTTGCTTTTAAGCTTAGTTAGATGGAACCAGAGCAGTGTTACATTGCGGCTAATTTTACCCCACTACTGAGCCAAACCCTTCTGAATACCCAGTGACACATAATTTATGAGGTTCTCCACTTGGACTGGTGACAACAAGCAATATTCCTGGCCATGAGTGCTCCCTGGTGTGAGCTCACTAACATTCTCAGATACTTCTTTCTCCAGGCTTGGGTAGTTTTCTCACACAGGAGCCAATAAGAACACAGCTGAGTACTCTGGAGGACCCATTGCACATCTCCAGAGCTCTCTCTGTGTGCAGTTCTCTCCTCTCTGGTACTCTGCTCCTGGAACTCCAGCTGCCTTGAGCTCCCTGGACTCCCTGCTCTGTCTCCTCAACTCAGGGAGACCACTGGGGTCCTCCTCGTTGCTCCACTGACTGCAGACTTTCTCCAGGCAGGAAGTGGGGGCAATCAGGCCTTGCCTCATGCATTTCCATCTCATTGTCTGAGGTGTGGTAACTTGACAACCATATTTCATATATTTTGTCTGTTTTTCTAGTGGTTTCAGGCATGAAGGTTAGTCAGTTCCCTCTTTCTCCATCTGGGTCATAGGTGGAAGTTGCAGAACTCCAGATTGAACTGGATTTTCCTGAGGGGCTTTCCCTGTCCAATAAGCTCAAAGAGAAAGCAGCCATCTCACTGGGCAGCCAGGTGTCTTGGTCCCAAGTCATGAAGAGCAGCATCCCGGCAGTCCCATCTTAGTGGGGGTTCCACTGCTAAATTGGTTTCATTTTAAATCCCCTCTCACAAGGTTTCCTAAATCTAAATTCTCTGGCTCACCTGCGCACTGCTTCGAATATTCTTTTTGTTGGTGTTCTGGGTTTACAACCTCCGAAAGCACATCAGAGAAAATAAAAGGATTTTACTAAATTTTACCTAGTCCCTTGCACTGTTCTGAGTGTTCCTTTATCCATTTAGGTCCCAAGTTTTTCCATAGCTTATCCTCCAACACACACACACACACACTCACACACACAATCACACAAACACACACAGTCACATACACACTCATACACGATGGTAGAGCTCAGCCTTTCAAAGATGGGTTACCACACGCACTTCTGTGAGATGCTTTCTCAGCACTTTTTTCTATCCATTATCTCTTCTGAAATAAAAGTCAACATAAGCACAAAATTTCTGCAGCAAAATCACAGCTAGTTGACTTGGAATCCCATAGAGCAGGCTTTCATCCAAATCTACATATGATCTTGTTGTGACTAGCTTTAGTTTGTAGGTTCTCTAAACTCCCAAAGTGAAAAGAGGGTCATCCATGTCATCTCCTATATAGATCTCATCCTTCCTCCATTTTGAGGCACACAGAATAATAGGTGGACAAAAATAGTTTGTTTCAAGTTTTAATGAAATTTAGCCAAAGCTTAGTCAAGCCCAGTCTAAAGATTCCCTAGGAGACCCTGAGAACCGGAGACTTCATTCATGCCATCTGAGTGGTGGCTCAGCACCTCACACAATGAGGGACCACACTTTCCTTGCCTTCATCATGGAGATGCTCAGGCTCTGACCTGGACCTGAGGAGTGTCTGGGTTGGATAACATGAAAGAGGCTTCTAACTTGCTAAACAAAACATCCATATGCATCATGTCCTGAGGTTAAATGTTGACATTGTCTATGATAGAAGCACGGAACCACTTGCCTCTTGAAGTGAACTCTTTTATTAACTATTTGTTCGGCCTTGAGCAAAGCACTTGACCTGGGCTAATTTCTGTTTCTTCATCTATTAGTAAAGAAAAGACCAGGACAATTTGATTTCTAAGATCCTTTCTAGATCCAAAAGTCTTTGAATGTTATTTTTGTTTAGATAATGGGAAAAATAACCATGAGAGTAGAATACTGTGTTTCAGCCAGTAAATTCTATGAAGCAGAAGGCTAAAAAGCATGTGGACCCATATACTGGGTCTATGTGACAACAACAACAAAATCCAGATAACTGGCCAAATCTAAATCATTAATGTAATTCTTCACATCTTATTAAGACTAATTCATTTGGCAAAAATTTCACTCATTGCAGTATTTGGTATCATGCGACTATAAATACAGAATTAGTGGCAGAGTTGGGAATAAAGTCTAAGATAGCTTAAAGTCTTTTGTCCTGCATGAAACTATCATTTAATATATTATTCTATAAAATAAAATTATACCATATTAAAGAAAAGTGAACTCAGAATTAAAAACATAAAACTTTCCATCACTGCAATTTATCCTATTGGAATCTCAAATTCAGCATTGCATTAATGTGGTTCATTACATTTAATGATTTCAATAAAAATAAAGACAATCGTCCTCAAAAATCACTTAGATCTTCTTCCTGTGGTCTTTAGAAAAAGATTTTGCTTTCCTGTGTGGGTCTTCTCCAGAATTTTTAAACAAGGCATGATTTCTTTGACAATCCCAATTATGGAAATTATTAGCACAGCTAACCACTTACTTCCTTCAGATGATGAACAGTGAGCTAATTAGCTATGCCGTGGCACATTCCATCGGTGATTAACCAACTGTGATGGAGTTATTTACACCTCTGGAAGCTATGCAGAATCTTACACATCTGAAGCTGGGGCTAAATCATTCCTAGCAATAGAATTGAAACTTAGACTAAAAAGCTGCTGAAAAACTCTAAGTATAAGCTTTATTATTATTATAAAATTTCATTTTTATGAGATTTGAGTTCTTTTTCATTTATTAAGGGGTCACCATTTTTAAAAAAAGAAGAGAAAGGTTCAGTGAGTAGAGAGAATTGAAAGTTACAAGCTGTTTTCAGTGACATGAATATAAGATATTAATATTTAAGTGAAATGAGGTACTCGTATCTTCAGTGTTTATGTATTTGTGTTCATTTTTATAGTTGGTCTTGTGTTAGTAGGAAATATAGAAATGTTCACATTTAAAAGAAATAAAAATTGATGCTAAACTTTGTGGTCTTGTGAATGCTTTGGATTCAAGGTCATTTTGAAGACCTAAGGTCCCAATAGCATTTCATCTAGTAAAAAAAATCAGATTCCCTTACCAATATGCTGTAAGACAGAGCTCACAAATTAAGTTTAAAAACCAAAGGATCGTGGAGTGATCCACCACGATCTGTTTTGCTATACTAGATGATACTGAACTGTTATTTAATTGTTTGTAGAGATAATAAAGCAAAATACTAGATTCTCATATATCTAGTGTTTTATAAAAGCAAAATCCATGACTTTATTGTTTTTTTGTATCTCTTTCCCTGAGAGGCGGCAGAAAGAAATGAGGAGGTCATGCTGATGATTTTTATTAACATGCTTCAGTGTAGACGATCCTTCCTGTGATAAGTGGGGAGCAAAACAGACCTAAATGCAAATACCCCCACTCACATCAAATCTACTCATCCATCATCGCAGTCCCTCCTCCTCTATGAAACCTGCCCTTCCTAACCCAGCTTCATTTAGCCATTCTCCTTTTGTAGTCCAAGCAAATAATTTCAGTATCTTGATTTCAACAAGCAATCGTATTTTCTACCTAATGACGTCCTTTCAATTATTATTAGATGAGTCTTGTTATGTTAGTTTCCTCTTCGTCTGTATCTCATCTTCGAAATTTGAGTCTCTGATTCCTTTATAAATAGTACCCTCTTCCCCACCAGAATTCTGAATTGTGAATTCATTCATTCAACAATAAGCACCTACAAGGTTGAGGGCTGTTCTGGGCAGGAGGAGCCCCCAGTGAATTATAAGAATGTAACAGCTTGTTCTCCTGGAGCTTAAGTTCTAACTGGAGGAGACAAAAAATAAACAATAACATCAGTCAGTAAGTCATAGAGTGTGTTAGGAGGTGGTGATCGCCGTAGAACAAAATGGAGCAGAGGAAAAGGATCAGAAGTGCCATAGGCACAGACAGCACGGGGTCACTGGACTAGGCCAGAGTGACCCCAGGAGGGGTCTGCCCAGTGTGACACATGGCCTGGAGGGGCAGAGGAAGCTACTCTGCACTCAGGCTGTGCTCAGGTGGAAAAGTGGAAAAGCCATGCCAGGAGTGAGCAGATTATTAGTCCCAAATTTACGAATCAGAGAAATGACTCCACCTTCCTTGGGAGGAGTGGGGAAGGGGCAGAGAAAATTGAGAAGAGGGGCTGGGCGTGGCACACTTCCTACCACGTGGAAGAAATACAGGAGTGGGGACGTTCTCCTCCCACTATTCCCAGTCCTGCTCAGCAGGTTTAAACACCAGCCCATGATCATCTGGGGCTGTGGCTCCCGCCTCAGGGAGAAGCCCAGCGGTCTCTGCGGGCAGTCGGTACCCGTGAGCCTTGGAGTAAGCTGAAGCAACCTGGATTCAGAGGTTGCTCACAAATGCTAAAAGTCCTTACAGCTAGGAGGCCCTGACAGCCCCACATAAACTTACCAAAGCCCAGGTGTCCCCACCAGGTCCACTGTTCCCCCAGGATGTGCCAATATGGATCATTAAAATATGGAAACACTTCCAAACCAGTGGAAGTAGCCACTGCCCCAAGGTCCCCTCCCCTGACCCCAGTTATCCCCACACTGCCCTGGCCCTTCCTCAGATCCCCTGGATACTCCTGGTCCAGCAACCAAGAGGTGAGTGCCCCGCACAGCAAGGTGCCCAGGATGCAGACATGCTGGATTTGAGCCCTCTGGGAGCCACACTGCTACTGAGGCCCAAGAAAGTACCCACACTTCCAAAGACAGGTCACTACTCAGGGACGATGTTGCCGTAAGCTACCTAGTTAATCCTCCCCAATTTCACCAATAGAATCAATCACTCCAGCACATCTGGGCAGAATAGTTAAGGAGGGCCAGAAGTGTCACACTAACTGAGCTCCTATCACATGGAAAGAAACACCAGCAGTGAAAAAGAGTTCCACCCTAACACCCACAAGGGTCAGTTTCATGAGGCCGAGAAGCAAACCTCACACTGCTTGGTGTGTACACGCTCAACATTTGTTGTCCCAATAACATATTGTGCCCCTTTTATCTCAATCCTAAGGTCCAAAAGAAATTTAGTCAATACGTTTTCCCCACAGTCAAAACAGAATTATGAATGCATTTGCTGTTACAATATTTCAGACTCATTCTGGTGGAACTCAGCATCTGCAAAGCTAGAAAAAATAAAGTCCTTCTTTTTACTGTTCAATAAGAGCTAATGACATCTTGAACTAAATAGATTTGGAAAAGTGACCTGTCCTGCCAAGATCAACAAATAACGAGGAGCACAAAGAGCGGAAAGCTAGTAAGAAAGTCGGAAATTCAATATTGAAATTGACCACTAATGTATCCGTAAATGTATACATTATTTTAAACAATAGATCTGAACCCGCTTCAAACCCACGTGTTTCACACCAGGGCTGCCAGGAGGCGCAGCTCTGGGATGTGCATTCTTGTTGTTGTCTATCTGACTGGCTGTGCATGGCACGATCCAGGGGCTGCTGTCACAGACCCCAACGTGCGTGTGCCCTCCGGAGCTGTGTGGGGCTGTGCACCTGTTTACAACCCTGTCATGTGCTAACTTTACTGGAAGAAAGGACTGAAATGGTTTGATTATCATTCCCTAGTTATGTAACTACTCACCCATTTACCTGACGGAAGTGTAAGCAGCTGAATGCAGGCACATTCTCTTGTTTACCTTGGCACACTTTTTTTTTTTGTGAGGAAGATCGGCCCTGAGCTAACATCTGCCAATCCTCCTCTTTTTGCCGAGGAAGACTGGCCCTGGGCTAACATCCATGCCCATCTTCCTCC
Source organism: Diceros bicornis minor (assembly GCF_020826845.1). Taxonomy (NCBI): domain Eukaryota; kingdom Metazoa; phylum Chordata; class Mammalia; order Perissodactyla; family Rhinocerotidae; genus Diceros; species Diceros bicornis. The sequence goes on along the minus strand of NC_080778.1, from coordinate 7,687,613 downwards.
ACTTTATATGGGACGCCTGCCACAGCATGGCCTGACAAATGGTGTGTTGGTGTGTGCCTGGGATCCAAACTGGCCAACCCCAGGCCACCGCAGTGGAGCGCGCACACTTAACCGCTTGCACCACCGTGCCGGCCCGCCTCTGCACACTTTTGAATACACAGCACAGTGCCAGTATACAGCAGGAGCTCAATAAATGTTCATTTAATGAACCAAAGCTTTTAGGGTCTGTTTGAACTCCAGACCTGTGCTTCCAGCACAGTAGCCAATATCTGCATATGACTAGTGGACACATAGGCACATGGCTGACATGGCTAAATGTGGTCAGTCCAAATTGTGAAATACACACCGGACTTTGAAGACTTCATGTGAAAGAAAGAATGCAAAACATCTCATTAATTTCTATATTGATAACATGTTGAAATGGTAACACTTTTGATATATTGAGTTAAGTAAAATATATTAATAATATAAATTTTACTTATTTCTTTTTACTTTTTAGTTTGACTATGAGAAATGTTCAATTATGTATGTGGTTTGCGTGGGTGACTCACATTAGATTTCTTTTGGACAATGCTGCTTTGGACGGAAATCTGGACAGTGATTTGAGTTACAGTTACTTTCTTTCCCTAGCCATAACACACAGTTAAGCCCTGTGACAATGAAGTATAGAAGTTTACCGTCATTGGAATTGGCATAACATTTTCACTGTGGCATATAAAGAATATTTGCACTGCAATAACAGCGAGGATTAAGGATTGCAACAGTAGCTGTTCCATGGACTCCTGCTGACCTTAGGGGTAAATTACCCTCTGTGAGACAGTGTGGATGGTCTTCTCTTTCTGAAGCTACCTTCGGATATATTGAAACTAGTTTTGCTTTGGCGGTCCTTCTAAGAGCATTCTGATGTCAGGCTGTGGAGGAACTCAGATTTTCAGGAGCTGTCTATGCAAACCTGAGTATTAGACCCTGGAAGACACACATGAGCATGCAAACCCATGTATCCGGGTGGCGCACTGCTACCAAAATCCGCCACATCTAGCTCTTCACCTTATTTGAAAATATATTAGAATCAAGATAACGTATTCACATAAATAATTACATATAAACATGAAAAAATATTCTTTAGGACAAAAAAACAGTTTTACCTTATGGAATTGACTTATTAGAAAAGAATTTCTTTAAAATTAACTTTTTTTTTATTTGATCAAATCTTGTCTTTGGATCAAAACCAAAATAATGTAATAGCAGCATACCTGATGAAAAGTTCTTATGTGAAGTGGTAATATTATGTGGGTAATTTTTCCACCGTTTGTCATAGTCTCAGTTAAATTTTGTAGTATATGTCATACAGGAGCATCTTCCTTATAATTTTATGATATTTTGAAAACAACTTACTGAAATATTATTCAATAAGCATTTCTTTAATAAGCTATTTCCAATTGCCACAATGAGCTACACTGTTGAAAATATTTTTAAACATTAGGTAATATGTACCAATAAAAGCCTTATCTTTTTATAGATAAATTAGTTATCTTTTAAATTACAAGAAATGCCATGCAGTATCAGCATTTCTGAACTCAGATTCTAAACTGATAAAAGCCCATAACAACAGCTGCACATCATAAAATAAGCCAATACTTTCTGAATAAAATCCTAATTATTAAGAATGATAATGGTACATTTCCTAGACATGTGCGCTACACAAGAAAAGTTAAATTATCTTCTAATATACAAAATCTATACAATTTTAATAGAATGTTATCTTCAATGTATTTGAGTGATTAACAATTACATTGTAATTGTTATTTAAGTTATAGTAACTTTTTCTAAACCTTTGCTTGGTTGAACTGTGAGCAGAGATAGAGGGCATAACCTATACAATACTTTGTGTTTCTTTTCTTTTCCTCTGAGTTTCCTTGTTCCCCTCTTGTTTAATAAATAAGACATAAAAGGTGAACATTGCTTTGTGAGAAGCATCAGGTGGTAATCTAGGAAGATCTAGAGATAAGACTGAATTGCCCCGAGACACAGTGCACAGCTGGTTCAGCAGGCCAGCACACCTCCTGGGGGTGTGTCTAGACTCTCCATTGGCCGCTCTGAACAGTTAACTTCCATTGCCTGTTTCTGTCAAATATGACTGTGTTATCCAACTTCTCCCTGACATATCTTTTTTTACAAATTTTAAAGAAGGATGGGCTAGATTTATTTGCTCCTCAGTCAATAACTGAGGATATGCAGGAGGCAGTGGGAGAAGAGAAAGAAGTGGGAAGATTGGGAAAAAAGCTACTCCTGGAAGTCCAAAAAAACTCTAGTCTTTCTGTTTTAGCAGCATGGAGAATAAATAGTGAGGAAAGGACCAACGCCAGAGTCTAGATTTTTTTTTTTCCCTCAAGTCTGTCACCAGATTCAGTCACTTAATTTAGAAAATTGATGCCAGACCTGTTTATAGAACAGGAAGTATTTTTGTTGATAATAGACTTGTAAAATCCTTGAAATAATCTTTTGATTGGATTTTCATTAATTAATGATTCTAAAGATGAATATGGGGTTAAGATAAAAATACTACCTAAAGGATCTAGTGGGGTGTTTTTTAATGATATGACAAACACAGGAAAATTACAAAATGGCAGCATTTCCATCTTTCATTTATTTCACAGGAAAGCTAGAATTATCAAAGTTGGTTTTTCATTGAACACTATGCACTAGCTATTCAGTTTCTTCAACAAATGTAAATTTTAGGAGTTCAAATATGTTGGAATTCCATATTATTTTAAGTTCTAGTATCTTTATATATACAGGGTAACATGAACTAATTTCAAACTTATTTAGGTCTCTTTCTCTTCTATTACACTTAAATATTTGGATAGTATTTCATAAAGTCAGTAGGATCAGGTCAATATAAATATCTTGTTATTTCAAGTATATTGCCTAATATAAAACTGAAGTCAGAAAATATGTTCGATCCTAAAATATGTTGAAAATTTTTATCATCTAGAAAACTATTCATGGCCAAGAGAGCTGTTTTCCTTCTTTAAATGGTTACTTCTGGTTTTTTTTTTTTTTTTTTTTTGCTACATTGACTCTACTGAGTCCTTATTGTCAAAAAGTATCATGACAACTTTTACAAGTGAATTGATAACTTTGCCTGGATTTTATTTTTATTTTTAGCTTAGGTCCAATAATTTTATTAAAATATAACTCAGTGTTGGTCTTTCAGGATTGAATTTTCCAGGAATATGATTTTTCCCTTTCAATATGTAGTTTCGAGTCATCTTTTTTTAGGCAAGTTTTCTTAAATTATATTATTTTAGTACCTGTTCTGTTCTATTGCTGTGGATTTCTTCTTTGGGTATTTATGTATGATGAGTCTATTTTGTGTGTCTTCATCTGTCATTTTCTCTAAAATCCTTTTTATCACTCTGTTGATGTTTGATGTTTAAAATTTTCCTCCTTTCTATCTTCTATTTCTCTTAAACTATTATCTATTGTGACTATTATTCTTGTGTTCCCTCCAATTTAGGCTTCATTTCTGAATTTTTTGTTTTTTGCATTTTAAATTCTTTTGTGAGTTCTATCACTCTGTTTTTGAATTTTTTCCAATTCTGATTTATATTTTTTTAATGTCTTCTATCACTTAAAACCTATCTTTTCTTGTTTTGAAACATTAGTTTACTGGTTCTTTTTTGTCCTGTTAGCATGCTTTCATTATCTGTGGAGACCTTATTGTGTTCTTTTTTCTCTGTTTTTATTAATAATTTTGTGTGGGATTTGACAACAATCCTTTTCTATCTCCTACCCTTTTCGAAGGCAGAGATTGGTCAAGGTAGCTTTTCTAGCTTCACAGCTCTAGAGCTTCCTCTTCTATCACCTCTACAAAGTGGTTAAAAAGTGGCCTCAGACTTGCTGTGGACTTTCTATGGTCTTCTGTCTGTCCTTCTTTTAGCTGAACACGCTCTGTCCTTCACTCCTGAGACCTGGTGTTGCTCTGCCCAGTTTGCATTCTATTCCAATGGGTTCTCCTCCGTGGAGGGCTTTCTACTGGAAGACAATTGGGGGTATTTTAGGTTCAAGAGCCCTTTCAGACCCTGTCTCAGACCCCTTTATCTACCCATGAATTGGAGTAGCACAAACCTCTCCTAGCTTCAGAGGCTGCCCCACTTTGCTTCCAGCATCTGCTGGTGAAGTTCCAGTCCTGAGGTCAGGAGACGCCCCCTCGCCCTCCGCCGCCTCCCCTTGCACAGCTGCTGGTGCCACTCAGGTCCTAGCTTTTGCTCCACCCCCTCGGATCCTGAGAGCCACGGGGCACCGCGGACACAGTTTTGCTGGAGCTTTTTTATGTATGCTTCAGTGTTGCTGTCCTAGTTGCTTTCTCTGTCTGTTTTTATGAGGAGATTGGGACACATTGAAAAACTATGCCTCTCTCAAATTTCCTGAATTCTTCCCCTTTTGCCTATCGAAGCTGTCTCCCGTGCTAAAAGCACATCTAAGGAACTTAAAGTCTGAATTTTCTCAAGATAAATGAGACCTCCTCAACTAGAGCAGAGGGAAGACCATAGCCATTTCAGATATCTTTGGCAAGATGTCTTTGTACTGGCAAAAAATAGGAATCCTTAGAGGATCCTCATTATGGGCAACAATTACTCACAGACAAGTTGCCCTTCATTTAAACTGTCAGGATAACAACGTAAAGAAAACATAATACTTCCAGTCTCCACCAGTTCGGGAATGGTGCGATCTTAAGGCCAACTGCCAAGAGCACAGGCCAGCTGTTACATAATTTAATTAAAACAGTTCTGATAATTAGCACAACTTGTTTATGAATGTGAGAATATTTCTTGTGTGAATATACTGGTCACCTTGTCAGTTATGGGGGGAGAGGAAAAGTCCTACAACATGTGGAGCTGTGAACCAATTATTAAAAAAAAAACACAACTTGGAATTGCTCTTGAACTATGCTCCATTCTTTGTCACCCTCATAAAAACAATAAAAATAAAAGCAAACATGCATATCCCCCATCCAACTCGATTTCTGCATATAGTTTAGGAGGCAAAAGACATTATGCTTTATTTAAAGCTCTTTTGGTTGAAATAAATAGAAATGAACCCAAACCAGTTTAGGCAGTGGATGGTCTACAGAGGGCTTGCCTTGAGTCCAACAGCCTGCTTTAGGATTACAATCCTGCTATTTCCTAGTTACGACTCTTAGTAATCTTTCTTAATTTTGTCATATTTTCACTTTTGTTTACTAAAGAATAACAAATCACCCAATCTTTTCTTCCCCTTTCAGTGTGTTTCATTCTGAAAGGTCCATTGCTTTCTGATGATATTTTCCAGTCCAAGCTTAGTATAATAACTGTTCTAAAAATGCCACATTTGCAAAGAAGAAGAAGAAGAAAGAATGTCATGCCTGCTCTTTGCTGTCCAGCACCTCTAACAGTCCTGCCATCATCAATCAACAAAATGCCGGCAATGGACTCTCACTGTCTTCTCCAAGTCTCTGTTGCTGTCACTCATTTTTTCAGTCACCCTCAGGCCTGCACCCCTCCCTCAGTGGCTTCACAGTCTGATCATCTTGCTGCCTTGCTCCTTCCTCAGGCTTTTGGTAAGGATTCATCCCTCTATTTGCCCAGCGTGTGGTCCTTGGGCTTCTTCTTGCTTCTGTAAGTGCTCTTCCTGGTGATCTGTCACTTCGGCCCGAATTTCTCTCCTAAGTCCCAAACTCACTCGTCCAGATACCTCCTGGCCATCTCCACCTCAGAACTCGGTACGTGCACGATGGAAATCATGGCCTCATGCCCCCTCACCTCCCCAGTCACTTCACAGAGCTGCCCTCCATCATTGCCCCCATCTGGGTTGATTGACAGCACCATGCACATGGTACCCAAGATAGAAGGCAAGAGCTTTCCTTAACCGCGAACTCTTCCTCACTCCCAATTTTAAATCCTTTACTTCTGCCTTTTGCTTCTGTTTCCTAAATGTGTCTCCGATGTGTCTGCCCCTTACCATCCACACTCACTGTCAAAGGTTCAGACCACATCACTAATTCAGCATCGACTAGTAGTAGATGTTTGTCTTAGCTCCAAGTTTGTCTTTCCCAGTCCATCCTCCACATGGCAACCTAATTGTTCATCCTTGAAACACAGACTCAGTTTCTCATTTCCCTGATTAACATCTTTCCCTTTCCTCCTAGGTAAAAATCGAAACTCCTGACAAGGTCCTTCATAACCTGGCTCCTTCCTGTGTCCCACCTCACCTCTCATAGTTGCCCCCCACCTTCTAGCCTAAGCCTCAGATACCCTGAACCCCACAGTTCTCCAAGGGCAACACTCACTAACATTGCCATCTTTACTCTCCTGTCCTCTCTGCCCAGATGCCCGTCCTGCCTCAAGGGAACCTGACTCCCATCATCCTGAGTTAGGCATCCTTCTTGTACATGCCAAAAATTTGAGTTTCCTTTTTATAACTTCTAATTTTATCATATCATTGTCTTATAAAAATCTTAAGAAAATTAAAAATATTTGAATTCTTCTTTCAAGAATTCTTACTTTTTAAGAGTGGTTATGTGCAACCAACTACTGACTGTCTGCTGATAGGTTATGCCCCACAAGCTTATTGGTGCTCTTTAGGGCCATCCTAAATTCTGCCTGGCCCAGCTAGATAAAGGCCTGCTGCTGTCCACAGGGAGGAAGATCGACTTGAACCATTTGAAGGAGGATGGGGCCAGAAGCTCATTTATTCATTTCAACTTTAACATTCATTTCAACTTTAACAAGGATTTATTGAGCACCTATTCTGTGTTCAATCATGTGCTCTGTATTAGGAATTGGGAATTTAAAGATAAACCAGACAGCCTTAGCCCCTGCTCTCCTGGAACTTGCAGCCTAGGGGGAAGACAGATAGTAAACAGATAAGCACATTATTTAATAATTATAGAGTATCATATGTACCATTCAGGAGAGAAGGTTCACTGTCTCCGGTTGAATTCTTTGTAGCCTCACATTCATACTGTATTTCAACTTAGTGATTCTCTCACTGGTGGAGGCACTGGTGGCTCTTCCTGAGATGAGAGCAGACACCTCAGGGCAAGATTCCAAGAATAACCCAGAAGAGAGTCCGGCAGCTGGGGGGCCTCCTGGTTGTGATGTGGGAACCGGGGAGTCTGGCTCTTCCTGGAGCGACTTTGTAGAACTTGCTTCTCACTAACATGAGTGTCCCAAAAAACACTGAAATCCAGCTAAGTAAGCTGCATGCAAATTCTAATTACCTGCTCCAGTGATTCATCCACTATTATATGTAGTAGCATTAACTGTAGCACTGAACCCACACTTTTGTGGATTCTCTGCCATTTTCCTCACGAGTTTTCAACATTTTAAAAATCTGCGCATCAAGTCAGAGATTTAGGAACAATGAGATTTTCTTAGATTTGTCCTGGGTCATGATTTATTTATAATCAATTGACACTGAGTTTGCTTAAATAATCTCCTGCTTCCTTGTCCTTGATACTCTCATCCTCTAGAGGGAGAAGGAGAAAGTTTTGTGAGTATCCAGTTCTGAAAGGCGACCATTCTCAGCTATCTTTCTGAATTTTTTCATATTTTTACTTTCACTTGCTGAAGAATTACAAAGCATCTAGATCTTGTTTTCAAGCAAATGAACACGTTAACGTGTCTACTTAGCTCTCCGAGCAGTTCTCTTTGTCTTGGGCAATTCTTTGACGCTCAGTACCAACCACTGTTTTAAGCAAACCACTTTGTGTAATTTTGAGAGTACAATGCAGATGAAGATTTGCTGCAAACATTAAAAATCAGCATAGTTAGAATTTATTTTCCTCTTGAATTTCAAGTTTGAGGCTTTGCCTTTCATTTGTGGGGAAAAGAGCGAGGTGGTGCTAAGACTCCAGTTCCATTTGAGGATTTGGAGCCTTCCAGTTCTTTCCATGACAGCCTCCAGGGTGGAGCTGGGAGTCAGCTGCCTGGGGAGAAGAGCATGCCCAGAGGGGTCCACCCACTCATGCAAAGGGTCCACATTAAGAGCTCAATGTTTGTTCGGCAAATGCAGATAGATGGTCAATTTAGACAATAGCAAAAAAAAAGGTATGTTTTTAAAAATCAATTTGATAAGGAGGAACAAAATAAAGTGCATCTCACTGAAAGCCTTATGTAAGAATCCAAAATTTGAACCCAGAGGGAAAAATTACATGAATTTAGCGAGCCAATGTCCTTCTGCTTCAGACAATAGTCAAGTAAATCTTTCCTCCTCTCTGTGTATTTCACACTTACACAGTAAGTTACAATTGGAGCTGCCGCTCTCATCCGTTTTTACAGTTAATGGAGTTTGTTTGTCTAGTAACAGATACTATTGAATATTATATTTTCCCACAAATTTATTCTGGTGCAGTTTATTGCTGTTGTATATAATGTGACCTTTCCAATTATTACATTGCTTTGATAGAACAATTTTATAAAATGCTTAACAACATTTGTAATACCATTAAGCAAGAAAATGCAAAACAGCCAGATGTATGCTAAATTAGAAAAGAAATATTTTTAAACAATTGTTTAAAATACATCAGACTTCTACTGTTACTATTGCGTGATGGCTGTACTTACATGTTGGCAGGAGAGTGGACAAGGGCTCCTCTAGTTCACCTCCTATCTTCCCTCACCAGATCCCCATCTTATGTAAGCATCCATTAACTTGTGTTCTCCATTTGACAGCAAACACCTTGTGGGGAGGGGGTGGCCCATCTTGTACAAAGAGCATCTAGTTTACAGCACATGGGAGCACTCAGTCAATAGTTGTTGAATGACTAAATAAAGTGTTGTACAGCTGGAAACCTCAGGAAAGAGGCATGTGCCAAGGCACACAGGAACTGGGTGTACAGATGTCATAGCAAATTTAGGATGATCCGGAAGCTTCTCCCCAGGACAAGTCTTCTATAGGATGTCTGTTGGGATTATCCACCTGCTAGAAGCCCTCGGGTAGGTAGGTTGCTTCTCATCAACACTGCAAGACAAATAATACTATTGTCCTGTGCTTCCTGCAAGAGGGAGCCCTCAAGACGAATGATGAACCCACTAGGTTTGTCTGAAAGATGCTTGCATCTTTTAAAAGCTACAGTGGATTTGAATGGAAATGCACATAATTTGAGGATGAGAAATTTATTTTTTATCTGGGCTGGAAATAGAGTGTGACTCTGGTTGCATCTATTTGTTCCGTACAAACTCTGCTGGCAGGCGTTCTGCATTTATCTGAGGTTTGCAGAATATTTTTTTTCAAGGTTCATCTGACTGCTCTTGTTTTTTTTCATCTTTTAATACTGAGAAGATCTCATTTCTGTACAATATCACGTTCATTACACTGAAAATTGTGCTATATTTAATGCTGCACGTAAATTGAAAAGTATTGGCTAAAATCTGGAAACATTTCTCTCTTAAATCACTGTTTCAAAATATCAACTGTATTTCTAGAATTAATTTAATGCCCCTTGTCTATGTTATGGGAACATTTTCAAGGTGATTCTCGATGTACGTTTTTAACCTCACATGAATAAAAGAAATCCTAATATAGTGTTTTAGAATGTCAGCCCCTTAACTCTCCCTGTCATCAGTCTGTGCAGAATATAACAGATCAACCCCACAGTTACAGAGGGCCCACCTGGATTTTTCTCTAGAAGATATCATGTAAAGTTTGGCAGAGAATAATTCAGAAGTAACTTCCATAAAGGTTTCTTTGTGCCTTTCACGGCCAGTTGTGAGATGATAAAGCAAAAGTAAGAAGGAAGCAGGTGTTCATCTGATACTCCCCAGTGGGGTGTGGCTCCTTCACACACATAAAACAAGCAAAGCTTATTTCTCATTCATGTCAACGTGGAAACAGGTGTTTCTGATTGCTGCTTCTGCCCATCTCTGCTTTCACCATCTTCATCACCAGCTTCCAAGCTTGCTGTGCTGCTCTGCCCCACGCTGAGGGAAGGGAAAAGAGTATGAGGACCACATTAGGAAGCCCATGGGCCAGCACAGGAGGGGGCTCGCATCACTTGCTCTCACAGTCAGTTGTCTAGAAGCCAGTCACGTGGTCATACTTAACTCCTAAAAGAGGCTGGGAGAAGTAGTCAAGTGATGAACCCCAAATGAAGCAGAAATAAGCTTGGTAAATAGCTATCTAGTTTCTGTCCCATTGTAATAAGCCGGGAAATTATAAGTAGAATAAAGTAAATGGTACCTGATTGAAAGAAGTCTATCTTATAAGATCATCTATTGTAGGGGCCATATCTAATGTCGCAGGCTCATGAGAATCTCTCCTTTTTTTTTTTTTTTAAGATAATTTTCTTTTTTTACCTTAAAAGCTGTTATATCAAAATCATGGAAGGTTTCTAAATAGCTAGTGGCACTCTGTGAGCATTCTAGAGCTCAACTCACACCTTCCGAGATAAGATTTTGATCATTTTGCCCCTCTGTTGGTGGGCAGAGGGTGGTGAAAAATGCGAGTTCCAATACAACTGTTCCTTAGAATTGTGTAGCTCTGAGAGAGAGCTAGTTGTCCATGGGGATCTGTTTCAGTACCTCAGAATGAGTAAAACTGGCTCCATCCCCACAACATTTTAAATTTAATTAACTGATAAAATTCTATTTTTCCTATAAAATTTAAATTATTGAAAATGACTTCAATAATATAAAGGTATCAGTAGTACTTTGCTTAATATAAAATTATAAATCTTCATCACGCCTTATATGTGCTAAAAGGAGGCATTGCAATAATCTCAATTATTTTTCCTGTGCCTAGTTCAGTCACTCCAACTTTGAGTCTCACTTCCAAAGTAATATCATAATTTTCTTATAGTCTCATTTGGAGTGTAGTTTTACAATCCCCAACTGAGGTAGACAAAATAGTGGCCCTCAAAGATGTCCACGTCTAATCCCCAGAACCTGGGAATATGTTACCCTATGTGACACATGGACTTTGCAGATGTGATGAAGATCTTGAGGTGGAGAGATTGTCCTAGATTATCCAGCTGGACTCAGTTTGAGAACATGGTTGGTCCTTATAAACGGTAGGCGAGAAGGTCAAAGTTGGAGCGAGGGGATGTGACAATGGGAGCAGAGGTTGAGTGATATGCTTTGAAGATGGAGGAAAGGGACATGAGCCAAGAAACGCAGGCAGCCTCTGGAGGCTGAAAAAGACAAAGAAATAGAATCTTCCATGAAGCCTCCATAAGCAGTGCAGCTCTGCCAACACCTTAATTTTAGCCTGTAAGACTCATTTTGGACTTCTGACCTCCAGAATATAAGATAATAAATTTGTGTTTTTTTAAGCCTCTACATTTTTTCACAGCAGCCATTGGAAACTAACACACAAACTGTCTCAAGCCAGCTTCTCTGTGTATGTCATGGTCTATTTATGACTACCTTTCTAATTTCTGTAGGTTACTGTCTATAGAAAACACTTTTAAAAAGTGGTGTTACTCACCAGCTATTGTCTCTTTTTTCACCAGGGGATAAAGATAATATAAAGCAGTTGTGGTATATACATCTGCACTGCAAGTGGTTTGGATTATACTACTTAAGAAGGAGATTTTGACTCAATTCTAAGGGTAAAAAAAGAGGGATTGTTTCTGAGAAAATTTACGTATCTGTTAAAAGGAGACAAAAGGGAAAATTAGTTTCTTTTTCTGCTTCTGGATGTTTCTATGTCTGGTTGTGATTCCTGGAGCTTCTGCAGATTTTCTGATCAGGAAGAAAGCCAGCTGACCCTCTATAAAGGCATATAGGAAAGCTGAAACAACCTGGCTCCTTGATGATAGTGGTAAACTACTCAATTAACTGACCAACTGTTCAGCTGCCCTAACTTGGGACTTCTTGATTCACGCTGCTAAGTCTGAGTTGGCTCAGCTGCTGGTTGTAACTTCAGACCTCCCAGCAGTAAATGACGGGCAGGAGGGAGATGACTGTGAACAAGAGAGGGTGGAAGGAAAAACAATCACATACATGACAGAGGCCAGAAATTTTGTAAAACCAGGAGGAAAATTAGTTTCAATAACTTCAGTAACATAAACCATTTTATTCATTTCTTGATTTGCATCTTCCTATTTCTTTTTATGGTCGGTTCTTTTTACTTCATTCAGAGTGAAGGAGATGAAATCTTGTTCTAATGTAAAATACATAATCAGAATCACATGTGCATCACTGTGTATCTTAAACTATACCTGTGCATTAGAAGGTCAGAGTGTCAGGGCAGTAAGAAGACAATTTGAATACCTTGCGGATTCACACGGCCAATCAAGTTTTACTTATATGTATACAGTCATGCGCCACATAACAATGTTTCAGTCAATGATGGACCACGTATATGACAGTGGTCCCGTAAGATTAGTACCATAGAGCCCAGGTGTGTAGTAGTAGGTTTGATGGTCACACAACGATGAAATCACCTAACAGCACATTTCTCAGAACATTTCTTTCGTTAAGCTATGCACAACTGTATATAAAAATTTTGTGTAAGTATATTTCTCTGTATCTATAAAATTAGCCAAAATTCTGTTAAGATACGATAAGTCACAACATAAAGTTTCTTATGGCGTGTGAGAGCTGATCATATGCTTCTCTTCCCAACTCCACAGCCAGGGATTTCAAGTTGTCAGCCTGAAATTGGCCATGGTGGGAGTTTTCACACAACAAAAATCACCAAATGCTCCTAGTGAGGGCTCCCCTCCCCCAAGAGCCAGCTGTTACACATTTTCAGCACACCACTGGGAGCAATGGCAGTCAAGACATGATTTCTACCCTCATGGATGATTTTAATTTTAATTACTTTGGGTGGTGTCTTATTTCTAATCATAATGTAATGACATAATTAATATTTTAATTCACTAAATCAATCTGCTCAAATTTGCTGAATTGATCTACTAAAATTTGTTACTAATGCTAATAGTACATTGCAAGACCGAAAGCTTAACTATTGGAAGCATTTTCAAACTTATTTTGTTTAATTTTTTCTTTCCTATTTTTTTATCTCTCTCTATAGGAAAACTATCTAGACTATCAAGAATTAGCACTAAGGAATTCCTCAGCTTTCCTGTTTCCCATAGTCCCAGGCCTTAAAGAGCATTGTAATGTGACTGTACACCGTGCTGAATGTAACAAACAGCGGCATTCTGGAAACCGTGAGGCTGCATATTGTGGGTCATAACACATAACCCTGGAACGAGGCAGGATATTATAGATCTAATAATCTGGGCCTTGTTTGACACATTTCATGAACTGAAAGTGCAGGAGACTAAATGAAATCAAAGGCCCCTTTCAACTGAAAACAGAACAATGAGCCTAAATAAGTTAGGATTGATGAGTGGGCAATTCAATCACTTTCTGCCCCTGGGCAAGTCATTGTACCCTAAAAGGAATTCTGGTTCTCACTTGTGAATCAAAAGGGGATTGAAATGAGTGATTTAAAGTCATGCAAAGTGACATGTTGCTCTCAGATGGCTAAATCCAGGAGGTCTGAAACCAACACTTGCTTGACATATGCTTCAGAAATTCCCAGAAAAACAGACTAAAATAGAGGACATTTGATCCAGAGAGGATGGAGTAAATTAACTAAAGGGCAGTTTATTCATTCATTCATTTTTCATTTTTCCTTCCTTCCATCCATCCATTCATCCATTCATCGATCCATCCAGGTCTATGTGACAGATGGTGGGACATGCTAAGTTCTGGTCCAGATATAAAAGAGTCACAAAGAGAGACAGACCTAATGAGAGACACAAATTGTAAATGAATGTGTATGTGTGTGCATATGTATGTGCTTGTGTGTGTGGTGGGTACTGAGTGGTGATGGGAATAAACATCTCCTGTGTGCAAAACATTGTAACCCTCTTTATTGTCTGTAATTGTTCTCTTCTTGCTTTGGAGATTCCATTTCCACTCATGAAACCTGGGAGGTGGGAGAGGAGGGGAGAAAGGCATTTGGACCTAATCCTGAGTGTTCACTTCCCTAACTCCCCTCTCTCCTTCCCGGTTGGCATCGCCTGGGTGTGGGAGGAAGTTTAGAGGACCTCATATGAGCAGAATAGAGTGTCTAGAATCAACCTCATATTGTCCTTCTCCTCTTGTTCCCACAGACATTGAGATGGGCTTGTAGGTCATCTCACACGGTCCTTGGGTGAGGGCCTCTGTCCTTGTATCTGTCGCGGAGGTGTCCATGGTTGGAATTGGTTCTTGCGCTGCTCTCTTGGCATTCACAATGACTGCTGGCTGTTTCTGAAGCTTAGCTGCTGGCTGGATCCCAAAGCTCAGCTCACGTGGGTGCTGCTGCGAGTCAGGCGTGTCTGCATCCTTTCTCTGGCTTTGAGACGTCACCTCCACTCTCTACTGTGACTTGAAACTTTCCTGGGCTATGCCCTGAGAAACCAAGTACAACAGGCAACTACTATCCTCTGCCAACCCACTCATGCACTCTAGGATGTCCCTCAACCCTCTCTAGCTGTTTACAACACACACACACACACCCCTACACACGTGCACACCAGGGCTCCCATCCTGAGTGGAAGGTTCTGGGACTCTAATGCTGATCACTTTTTCTTCACCTCCCCCTCTTCCCTACATCTACTGCCCCTTGCCGCCTGAGAGGCACTTCCTCCTGTTTCCCTACACCAATCAGAAAGGCAACAAGAGATCTGATTTGTATTACTGAATAGGTAAATATTTGGTACGCATTTAATAATTAGTCATATAATTATAATATAATCTGTCTAATGCTATTATAGTAGAGCAAAGTGATAATAATAGTGATTAACATGTACCTGGCACTGTTCTAGATGGTTTACATGAATGAACTAATGTATTATTTACAACAGACAGTTGAAGTATATACTGTTATCATCCCCATTTTAATAAGGACACTGAGGTGACTTGCCTAAGGACAAGCAAGTAATTAGTGGCAGGGGCAGGGGCAGGACTGGGATTTAGGCTCCAAAATCTACACTCTTAACAACTATTATGTGGAAAAGATCCAGCATTTGTAAGATTTCATGAAAAATAAATAAACATCAAAATGGAAAAGTACTCCAGGCATACAGAAAAGCAGGACATCTTCAGCAAAGAGTATGATATTTGGTGTGACTGGAACTTAAGTTGTGAGAGCAAAATGTCAAAACATAAAGCTGGAAAGGGAACTTGGGGACAGATCCTAAAGAACTGAGCATACCATTGTAAAGAGTTTAGGCTATACGCTAAACACATCTAGCGGACGTTTTGCAGATGAGTGACATGGACAGAATATTTTTTTTAAAAGGAGAGTCTGGCTGCACTCTGAGGAATGAACAAGAGAGGAGAGAGATTGGTGTCAGGGAATCATTTGAGAATCTGCTCATTGATTAATTCATTCAACAAATATGCAGTGGCCTGTATACCAGGAATTAATATGAAATGTTACATATCCAAATATAGATGGAATATGGCATCCAGCGCTCACAATTTAGTGAGGGTGACGGAATGTAAACAAACATATAAGCGTAATAAGTGCCCTAGTAGAGGCATATGCAAAATGCATTGGTGCTACCAAGCTTAACTCTCCCTAGAGAGCACAGGGAAGGCTCTCTGAGCTGGGTGCAAAGGCATGTTCCATGGAAACTGGAAACACTTGGAACACAATTAGATTCCTTTAAGTTTGGCAATAAAATTATGGATCCCAGGGGCCAGACCTGTGGTGTAGTAGTTAAGTTCATGCACTCCGCTTCGGTGGCCTGGGATTCGGGGTGTTCGGATCCCGGGCGTGGACCTACACACCACTTAAGCCATGCTGTGGCAAGCATCCCACGTATAAAGTGGAGGAGGATGGGCTCAGATGTCAGCCCAGGGCCAATCTTCCTCAGCAAAAGAAAAAAAAAATTATGGATCCCATGTGCCTAACATATTACAAGTTCTCAATAAAAATTAAGTATTTTGCATATCAGGTATCTTAGTTGACCATGTTGGTTGTACCATGAAATGAGTACTCAGCAACCATTGCTTTAGAGTATTTGATTTGCTCCAAAAATAATAAATATAATCCATTTATTCAGCAGATTTTCAGACTCATAGGAGGCAGGTGATATCTGCTTTCAGTGATGAACCAAACACAGTCTCTGTCCTCAGGGAGCATACAAACATATCTTTAGAAACCTTATTGCAGCTGAAATGTGATGGCATAATAGTATCTACATAAATGTCCATGTAAAATTAATAACAAAAGGCAGCAAGTACAAAGTCTACAGAACCCAGGAGCAAAGAGAATAGGTGATGCAAGGAATTTAGAGATAAAAAGAGTAGAATTGCAAAGAACGTCCTGAGTAGCAATGCTTGATCTTCCATAAGGAAACTGTCTTAACAGACGTGGAACAGGCAGGGTTCACTGTAGGAAGAGAAATACCAACTCCCCAAATTGTATAATGAGAAGAACAAGAATGACCCTTTCACTCTGTGTGGTTTTGAATTTTCTCTGTAACCTTCACTGAGTTAAAGGAAATACTCTATCACGTACTAAGAAGTTCAGACTTGCTCACGACAAAAAAAAGCATAGTAATATTTTAGAAACTCTGCTTTGATACTGTGATTTAAGATGCTTGTTTCCAGAATTACAACCTGGTGTACAGACTGTATGTTTTTCCCCATGTCGTTGGTATACAATTCCAAAATGTCAAAATTGCTTGCTTGTAAATATCATGTTTGCTATAAAAGAAGTACACTTAGGTATGTGGTACAGGGTTAAACTCTGAAGCAGAGATTCTACATGATAGGTAATATTTTTTCATTAAAAATTGGCAAAGATTTTAGTTGAAAAATGCAGTATCAGTAATTTTATGTACAGTTATTTAATCAGCTTATATACATATTTGTAGTCATTTTATAAACTAAGTCGTTGTCTGTACTCAAATTAAGTACATTTACTTTTAATAATGTTTTAATAAATATGAAATGTTCAGCATTTTATGTTTTTATCCTCTAGATTTATTGTTATACCACACAAACCCAAAAAGATGGTGTCATCATTCTCTCTAAAGATATTCTGACCTACTTGCAAGTCCCCTGAATCCCTGGCAGACGTTGATGTGTGCCCGGCTTTAACCTGTGAGCTCTCTGGGCTCAGCGTTCTGTGTCCTTCACAAATGACTTCTGTTCTTCAATCACTTTAAACAAAATGACAACAGCACCAGAATAGTTTAAGGAAATGTTGGCATACCCAAAAGAAGATGTTTTTCTCTACGAAGGGAGCAAAGCAAAATTTAAAGAATATAGGAAATATAGAGGAACTAGACTGACAATTACAGTGTATAAAGAAGTAACCTAATAATGAAAATGACAGAGGCTCCTTTGCAATTGGTTTATAACTTACATCTATCAATCCCTTCTATTATTCAGGCACTGTGCTCAGGTTTTTGTATATATTAATTCACAACATTCCCTACGAGGCAGAGACCGTTATTATCCCGTTTTACAGAGAAGGAAACTGAGGCATAGAGATTAAGGAGCTTGCCTACATGCATCTGCTAGTAATGGAGGAGCTATGACTTTTCTGTGGAGCCAGAGCCCTCTGCCCTCCTCCGTCAGGCCCCTCTCCTTACTGAGGATCCACAGCACATGATGTCAGCAACTTACCTTACACGGGCTGACACTCGATCAGGCTAGTTGATGTGCTTTTAGTAATTTGGTGGCATCTTCCCCAAAACCTTTCACATTAACTTGTCCATCTACCACTACCTGCTTGAAATGGTCCAGGCTCCAAAATTACCTCTCCTTTCCTTTCAGCTTACCCAGTTATGCAGTCTACTTCTTTCAGTACTTGAAGAAGAGCAATTAGATTACCTAACTTTAGTTATAAAATAGTATTTTTTATTTTATTATTTATAAAATAAGTAAAGTTATAGTTTTATTTATAGAATAACTTTAGTTATAAAATAACTTTAGTTATAAAATAAGTTGAAGTATTGCAAAAGGTATTTTGTTTCTAAAAATAAATCAAATAAAACCTTAATTGGTGAATTTGTGGAGATATTTTTAACAATACAGTCTTCCCAGATATCCTCACCTGTTCATGACCCCCCTCCCACCCATCGGGTTGCACAGAACGAAGAATAGGTTCACAGGTGTGAAGGTTTGCCAGCCCGTGCACAAGCCTAGCGGCACTCGGGTATTTGGGAAGGAGGAACATAGACTTTCTAAGTTGTGATGTTAGATGTCTCTTCATGAGATGGTTCAAGTTTCTTTGTAAATATTTCTATCCATTGAAAAAATTGTTTTTATATTGCCATGAAACAATTAGTAGCATGACTTGTGTTTTACAACTTACCTACCTGATTTCATATCCTTTGTCAGTTTTCCAGTTTCCAATAATTATCATTTGTTTCCCCTATGACAGGTCAGTGGGACATTCAAACCATATTGTTTCTTAGTGTAAAGCTCATGAACTCTGGTTGTCCTGCATGATTCTCTTAGCTCCCCGATCACCAAGTCCTCTGCCTCTCTGTTCTCACTGAGGACAGTCCTCACATTCTCTTGAGGATCTTCTCCCTTTATTCTCTTACAAGGCCATGATCTTTGTGAAAGGACTTTGAAATCTGCCTCGCTAGTACTGATCCTTTTCCAAAACCCAAAATGTGTGTCTTAAATCTTTGGGCACGTCCACCCAGAGGTCTAAGAGTCTACATCTCAAACTGAACTTACGGCCTGTAATGCGGTCCCTGTTCAAGCCCTCGGATTCTGACATCAATGTCATTTCGCCTGTCCCACATGTTGGAAACCTAGCCGTTATATATATTCCATTATGTTCTTTATTCTCCATGTCCTATTAATCAACTAACCTTGTAAAATATCCTTACAATTTTTCCTTACATATGTATATCCTTCTCTTGTCATTTTCAGCCTACCTTCTAGGGCCAACACCACGATTTAGGCTATTCTGTATTCTGCTATAGTCTATTAGCTGATGATTCTACCCCTAGACAAGCACTCATATTTTGATGTTCCCAAGTTCCCTATACTCCACTGTCAGGCTATTCTTTCTTAAATATATATATATATATATATATATATATATAAAATATATATAAAAATATATTTTATATATATATATAATATATTTTTAATATATATATATTTATATATATAAATATATATTTATATTTATAAATATATGTGTACACACACATATGTACACACACCAACTCAGAATGGATTAAACACTTAAACATAAGACCTGAAACTGTAAAACTCCTAGAAGAAAACATAGGGGAAAATTTTTGACATTAGTTTGGGCAATGGTTTCTTGGATATGATAATGATTTCTTGGATATGACACCAAAAGCACAGGCAACAAAAGCAAAAATAGACAAGTAGAACTACATCAAACTAAAAAGCTTCTGCACAGCAAAGGAAACAGTCAACAACATGAAAAGGAAATCTATGGAATGGAAAATATTCCCTATATCTGATGAGGGATTAATATGCAAAATATATAAGTAACTCCTACAATTCAACAGCAAAGAAATAAATAACCTGATTTAAAAATGAGCAAAGACTTCAATAGACATTTTTCTAAAGAAGACATACAAATGGCCATCAGGTATATAAAAATGTGCTCAATATCACTAATGATCAGGAAAATGCAAATCAAAACCACAAGGAGATATCTCCTCACACTTGTCAAGATAGCTATTATCAAAAGGTAACAAGTGTTGTTGAGTATGTGGAGAAAAGGAACCCTTGTATACAGTTGATGGGACTGTAAAGTGATGCAACTGCTGTGAAAAACAGTATGGAGGTTCCTAAAACAGTTAAAAATAGAACTGCCATATGTTCCAACCATCCTGCTTCTGAGTATATATCCAAAAGAAATGAAATCAGGATCTCAAAGAGTTATCTGCACTCCCATGTCCATTGGACCATTGTTCACAATAGCCAAGATACAGAAACAACAGAAATGTCCGTAGATAGATGAAAGAATAAAGAAAATGTGGTATATACACACAATGGAATATTATTCAGCCATAAAAAAGGAAATCCTACCATATGCAACAACATGGATGAACCTAGAAGAATTATGCTACTGAAATAAACCAGTCACAGAAGGACAAATACTACCTGATTCCACTTATATGAGGAATCTAAAATAGTCAGACTCATAGAATGGTGGTTGCCAGGGGCTGCAGGGAGGGGGAATGAGATGTTGTTCAATGTGTTTACATATTCATTGTTAGTTTCATTGCTAGTTACCTTAAAGGGTTTGTTTTGCTTCATTTCTTGCTACTGTGAACATTAAAAAATATATTTTCTAAGTAGTTTTTCAATGGCATGTAGGAACGCTATCATTTTTAGTGTGTTGATCTTTTATGCAGCAATTTTTCTGAACTCTCTTACTAATTAACTTGTTTGTAGATTCTCTGGGTGTACTATGTGGATGACCATATCATCTTCAAGTAACAAGAGCTTTGTTTCTTCTTTTCCAATCATCATACATATTTTTCTTATCTTACCACATTAGCTAAAACATTTACTACAATGGTGAATAGAATTGAGTAACAGTCTTCTTGTCTCCTTTCTAACCATAATGGAAATGTTCCCAAAGTTTCACCATAAAGTATGATATTTGCTGTAGGTTTTTGCTTAGAGTTTTTATTATTTAGTGAATGATTTTATGAAATGCTTTACCTGTATCCATTAAAATGATCTTGATTTTCCTCCTTTAATCTGAAAGTTTAAACGTGATGTTGCAATGTCCTGGTATTTCCACATTACAGCCTATTTGGCCATGATTTTTAACATGCTGCTGAATTCAGTTTGCCTTGTACCTTATTTTGATTCAAGGAGATTGGACTGTCATTATCTAATTTTTGTGACAAAGCTGTGCTAGCCTCATATAGTGAGTTGTGTAGCTTTCTTTCTTTTTTTATTCTTAAAAAGTCTGCATAAGTGGACATTTTTCTATTCTTTTAAGGTTAAGTAATTTCATTGAGACTCACTCTTAACATGTTGTTATTTCTGTAAGGATTTTCTCTTTGATCTATGAGTGATTTAAAAGTGTTTTTAAATTCCCAAATGTGTGGAGATTAAAAGTTTGGCTATCTTTTAGTTAACAATTTATTTTATTTAATTTCCTTCAGAAAATGTGACACATATGACATAGATATTTTGGAATTTCTTGAGACTTACTTTATGGCTTGTACCATTCAGTTTTCTAAACTATTTCATGTATGCTTGTAAAGAATGTATTTTATCTAATTATTGAATGCAAGGTTTTATGTAGGTCTGTTAAATAGACCTTATGTCTAAAATTTATGTCTCAATTTCATGTTGAAAAGTAAACAAATTATGATAATTAAAAAAACTAGAAAAGGAAAGTAAGAAGAGAAGACTAGTGCACCAGATATTAAAGTCTATTAAACAGTTGTGATAATTAAATCAAAATAGTACTGGTTCATGAAAAGAAAGACCAATGAAACAGAATAGAAAGTGAAGAAATCAGGCTTTATGATAAAGTGATACTTCCAGTAAGTGGAAGACTATTCAATAAATACATTGGGACAACTGGGTAGCTACCTGGAAAAAAGTCACAGTTGGAAGCATACCTCACACCTTACACCAGGAAAGGTTACAAATGGATTAATGATTTAAATTTAAAGAAAAGAAATCATAAAAGTCCTAGAATAAACAATCATAAATTGTCTTTTCTAATCATTTCTACAAAACGCTGCAAAATGAGGGAAAATTTCTTTCTTTTGCTACAAAATGAGGGAAAATTGCTTTCTTTCTAATGATGACTCAAAATTCAGAATCCATAAAAGATTAATAAATTCTAAAACATAAAAAAAATCTGCACGGCAAAAGAAAAATTTGAAACTCCTATTACACATAAAAGATGAATCCCTCTAATATAAAAGGGCTCCTGAAAAAAGATAAAGGCCCATGCCTCAGTACAAAAAAATGGCAAAGGATATGAAACTA
This sequence comes from Diceros bicornis minor, assembly GCF_020826845.1. NCBI lineage: Eukaryota > Metazoa > Chordata > Mammalia > Perissodactyla > Rhinocerotidae > Diceros > Diceros bicornis. The sequence goes on along the minus strand of NC_080778.1, from coordinate 7,665,642 downwards.
CAAACCACAGAAAAAGACAAAAGAATGTCTTTCAAAAATATCTTTAAAAGGTGATTATTCTCACAGTAAGAGAAGTGCAAATTAAAACAACACTGAAATATCATTTTACCTATAACATTGCCAAGAATAAAACTTTGATAGCATTCTCTTTGAATAGGAAACAGAAAAACAGTTATTCTCATTTATTGTTGAAGAGAATATAATTTAGTACCATCCCTAGGAAGCACCATTTGGCAATATCTATCAAAATTGCAGATATGTATATCCTTTAATAAAGCAATTCCTTTTCCAGGAATTTATCCTGCCTCATACTTAATATTTCTTTTTACCATACCTTTATTTTCCACCTTTCTCTATAATTATATTTTGAATCTGACTCATAAACAAATTTATAACTGAAGTTATAAAAATATTTTTGAGAATCTGTCTTTTAACAAGAGAATTTAATACATTTACACTTAATATGATTGCTTATATATTTGGATTCATTCTGTGTATTCTCTACTCTCCATGTTTTTTCCTGGGGACAGGTGGGATGTTTAACCAGCCTTGTGTTGGATCAATAGAGCTTTATTCATTCCCTCCTCTACATTTTATTCTCTTGGAAGCTAATTTTATTTCTATCCTTTCAGTGGGCATCCTTGCACTTTAATATGCTTAATTAATTAAGTCTAAAGTTAATCAATAACTTTATCTTCATCCCTATCAATGCAAGGACCTTACTTTCACTCAGATCACCTTTCTCTCATGTTTTCTACTTTTCTTTTCTAGTATTATAGCTTCACTTTGTAACCCACCATAAATGATGACTTTTTAAAATTTTTATCGTCAGTGCTTAGTCTTACTAATTTGTTCAACAATTTGTTTACTGTTATCTCTTGCATCTCATTTCTTTGTCATGTATTCAGCTTACTTATTAGTGAGTTTTATTGTTTGGCTAGGACTATGATCCCTGGGTTAAAAAAAAAACAAGAGCAGGCCCGGTGGTGGTGTAGTGGTTGAGTTGGTGCATTCCACTTCAGTGGCCCAGGGTTCACCGGTTCAGATCCTGGGTGCAGACCTACACACTACTCATCAAGCCATGCTGTGGCGGCATCCCACATACAAAATAGAGGAAGATGGGCACAGGTGTTAGCTCAGGGACAATCTTCCTCAGCAAAAAGAGGAGGATTTGCAACAGATGTTAGCTCAGGGCCAATCTTCCTCACCAAAAAAAACAAAACAAAACAAAAAACCAAAAACCTCTCAGTTTTGGTCAAATAGGTACAATTTGCCTGTATTCTAAATGGTAGTTTAGCTGCATGTTGCATTGAAGATTAGCTTTTATTGTTCTTTCAACATGTTGAGGAATTTTTACTCTGTCTTCTGGCCTCCGTTTTGTTCGTGAGAAATGTAATTTCAGTCTAATTTTGATCCTTTATATGTACTCTGTCTTTTGTTTCTAGTTGCTTTTAAATTTTTTCTTGACTTTGGAGTTTTATAGTTTTTCTGAAAAGTGTCTACATATGCATCTTCAATCTGAAGATTGATATCTTTCTTCAATTATGAAAGATTCCTAGCCATTGTTTCTCCACTCTCTATCCACTGTGGAACTCCCATGAGTCACGTGTGGGAGCATCTCAGGCAGGAATTCTCTGCCGTATTTTCCATTGCCTTACTTCCCTGTGCTGCCTCTGTGTTGGCCTCTCAGTTCTGTGATGCAGGCCCCTAATTCTCTTTTCATCTGTGGCCAATCTATTATTCAACCAACTACTGGATTTTTAAGTTAATGATACTATATATTTTCTTGGAAGTTTTATTTAGTTCTTTTTTAAAAATTAAATATTCTTCTATGTTTTAAGCATTTTTTAAATATTTCTTTTCAGATTTTATTCTGTTATTTCTAGTTGCTAGTTCCAGAGCTCATCCCCATGCTCACTGGTCCATTGAGTCTTCCTTATGGTGACTCCATTACCATGGTGATTGGTAAATTTTAGTTGAGGTTGTGCTTTCTGTGGCAATCCCATGTACCTGGATTATGCAATACTCCTGAGATATCCAGGACTCTCGGGTTACCCCCCTTCTCTTGCCAAACGCCCTGTTTCCCTGAACTCCTGAGACACTAAAACCTCAGTCCCAGGATCGCGGTCTGGTCTGTGCCCAACGTACTCTTGGGTCACACGGCATCACCTCGAGCTCCGCTCTGTATCTCTAGGTTTTGCCTTGATCTCCAGCATCTGAGGATTTCCTGAGCTCAACTTGGCATTGAACACATTTTTGTGTTTTTTAGACTTTATAGCAGTTTAAGTATCCATATCAGCCCTGTCTGTCATCTTGCCTGAAGTGTCCTTCTTTTTGACACTAAAGAGCAGTTTTCATGTTAAAAAGTCTTCTTTTTGCACCAAAATCTCGTGTACTATTACATGATTTTAATTGTATATTCAGGATCATTGAGAAAATGTAAAATGACATAAATTATTTTCAGTTATTCATTACAACTGTATCCACACACATTTGAAAAATAGAAGTACATCCATGTTTGGAATACGTTGTATATACCATCTGCAGGCAGTGCTTAAGGCCGATGTAGTTTATAAGTCCTCTTCCAATAACTCAACAGCTGCCTCAGGGGCTGAAAAACAATGAGTTAAAGCTGTATTTTAGAAATGTCATCATAAGTCCAAATGAGGCCGTAATATATTAATAAATAACTACACTTTTCCAGATTAGTTTGTGATTTTTAAGCAAGCTCCTTGGGAATTATTAGAGGAGCCATAGTATCAAATAGTTGCAATGATATTTTGTTTGCTAATTGAAGCAAGGATACAGAAAGTATGAGAGTAAATTTCTGATCTGAGTTTTTGTAATGAACATCATTAACCTCACTGTGCTTCTGACTTTTCTGTACCGCTTTACTACCCTACACATTTATTATGGGGATAAAATGTTATATTTAATAGACCAGATCAAGTTAGAATTTTATTGCTTCTCACCAAAGGTTACCATAAGATTTAGAGATCAACTTGTAAGTACTACATGATCTTCAAAAAGTTATAAGTTTAAAAACAAAGAGATTCTGTAAGTAAAAATACTCGATGTTTCTGAAGTTAATATCCAAGTAGTTATCTGTCAGTAAATTACCCTGTAATTTTGACTAATGCATCTAAAACAGCCTTTGTTCTGTGTCCTAATTCACATAGCTTTTTTTAAATTCTAGGTTTCTTGTGTAAACCTTGAAGAAAGATTACCAAATTTTTTACAGTTTGAAAACTACTATTTTTATGGCAATACTAAAGAAATATAAAGTGTAATATTTATTATTGAAACTAGTTATCTTAAAAGCACAATAATTTACCTAACTGAAAAAAGCTTTATTGCTAAATAAACAGTAAAAATGACGCTTGTAAATCTTAATGAACAAAAGAAGCCAGAAATTTAGAAGAACTCTAGATGGATGGTAATTAGCCTTTGGGTGGTGAATATGATGTAATCTATACAGAAATTGAAATATAAGGATGTATACCTGAAATTTATATATTTTAAATCAATGTTACCTCAATTAAAAAAAAAAAGAAGAAGAACTCTGAAGGATAGTGGTCACCGTGTGACAAATACACACAAAGATACATAAGGAATATCCTAATTTATCTCTTTAAATTATGGTTTTAATCTTAAATTATTCTCAACATCTAGATTTTTTTGAAAAGAAGACCTTGCATTATTATTACCAATATATTAATTATGGACATACATTAATGTGTTTGCTGTTGATGATACTGTGAAAAACAGGAACTTTTCCTTCTGAAGTTTTAAAAGTAAATGGAATAGCAAATTAATCCTCAAATGATTTCTAGTGAAATGAGAGCAAATAGAAGCATCAAGAAGCCCGTCTCATTTTCTATTAAAAGACTCATAAAATTCCTGAAATGTAAATAATCACTGCAATCCTAATGGAGAACACATAGCATTTTATTTGTAGAATACATCAATTCATAGAAACTTACATACTCCTTCATGCTACAGGGTCAGTGCTCAACACTAGACTCTCTGTGTGCTCTGCCATGGTCCCCAGCCTCAGTTCTGGAGATGGTCATTCATCATCTGGCCACTGCTCTTTAGCAGAGCGTGTCTCTCATAGAGTTAACACACAGGGCAAATTGAAAAGGTCAGAATTAAAATTCAGTACATGCTTATTGAATATTTACCTATTATGCACCAAACACCCTTCTAGGCCATGACAAACTCCCTGAACAACAGAACTTAAGAAACTGCAATGAATAAATGAGAAGAGCTACAAACAAAATCAAACAGGGTGATAAGCAGTGATAAAAGGGCCTCACTGAACTAAACTCTAGATGAAAGGAGTTGCCAGTGATCCAGAGGTCTGGAGAGAAAGGGAACGGTGCATTCAAAGAGAGGCCCTCAAGAGGAACGAGTGAGGCCAGGCTGGTCTGAGGAACAAGAGGCACCAGTGTCTCCAGAGAACAGTGCTTGCAGGGGGACAGTGTGAAGTGAAGGGACCTGGGGATAGATCAGGGGGCCTGGTGGGACTTGATCAGGAGCAACCGCAGGTCAGGACCCAAGTGTGTGGAGAATGGAAATAGGAAGGCAAAAATAGAAACAGGCACATCAGTTAGGAGGCTGTTGCAACAATCCAGGTAAGGCAAGTTGGTGTCTTAGACTAAGCTGGTAGTGAGCGAAATGCTGACAAAGTGAACGAAATGAGGATTCGTTTGGAGATAGAATCAATTGAATTGCTGATGGATTGAATTTAGGATTTTGAAGGAAAGAAACCAAGGATGACCCCCAGTGTGCGGGATGTGGTGTCAGGAGGCCCAGGGAAGACAGCTTCACAAGGTCAACTCTGTCTTGCTGATGAGAACAGAAAAGAGAGTGGAGGATTAGACAAAATGAAGGTCATTGGTGACCTGGGTGAAAGTAACTACGGTGAAATGATAGGAAATGGGTTGAAGAGAGAATGGGAGTGAGGAAGCACGGACAGCTTTAATGTGGAAAACAAGGTGAAAATCTTATGGTAGCTGGAAGGAACTCTTCAGAAAAAAAGAAAAATGTGTTAAAGAAACGTCAGATATATTTCTAAAACAAAACGAAACGAAACACACACACACAAAAGCTCCTGGTTATAAATGGAATGTAAGAGGGTTTCCCAAGGCCTAGGTCAAATTGATCAACTGAAACAATATTATAATTAAAAAAAGGAATCCTAGAAGATATGCAAGTGGAAAAGAAACTCCATACAAAAATGTCACCCTGAAGCAATTAGAACAATATCTACAGTGTTTAAAGAAGTTTGTGACCTCAAAATATAACGGCTAGTTGTTATTCCACTGTTAAGGAAACAGATCTGCAATATAATAGATATGCCAAATAATTGATAAACAGGTCAGAAAAAGAATTCACAAGAGAATTTCTTGTGGGAAAGAATTGCTGTGGTCAGTGAGCTAGGAGGAATTAAAGACATGAGATAATCTTTCTTTCTCAATCTCTCTCACTCACTCAAGTCTTTCATTCAGTTTTTCTGTCTCTCAGTTGCTCTCTCTTTTTTCTCTTTCTTTATCCTTTCTCCCATTGTTTTCTTTTTCAAAACTTTTGAGAATAAGAATCATGTATGCACTCAGTATTTGTTGTTTAAAGACATATTGTAAAATGGGAGGGGAAAAAAGTAAATCCAGCTACAAGCTACTTAGAAAAGATACTCTTAAAACATAATGTAGGGGGCCGGCCTGGTGGGGTAGTGGTTAAGTTCACGTGCTGCACTTCGGCAGCCTGGGGTTCATGGGTTCAAATCCCGGGCATGGACCTACACACCACTCATCAAGCCATGCTGTGGCAGTGTCCCACATACAAAATAGAGGAAGATTGTCACAGATGTTAGCTCAGGGCCAATCTTCCTCACCACAAACAAAACCAAAACAAAACAATAAAACATAATGTTAGAGGAAGAAAGAAAGTAAAAGGATAGAAGAAGATAAATAGACAAACCAGTCATAGCAATATTAGTATTAGATTAGACTAAGACAAACTGCAATAATGATAATAAAGAGGATAAATACATGAGGACAGATGGAATTCACCAGGGGATTACAGTAATGCTGAATCCTGACATGCCTAACCATATAGCCTGAGGAGCAGTACCATGTCCTGCAGCGAGACTGCTTGGGTTCAGATCCAGCTCTAGCACTTACTAGCTGTGGACCTTAGGCAAGTTATTAAACCTCTCTGTGCCTCAGTTTCTTCATGTTGCAAATTGGGATACTATTAATACCTACCTCTTAGAGTTGTTATGAGGATTAAATGAACTCTGCACATAGGTATTTACAACACTGTCTGGTATCCTAAACATTGGCATTTTTATTGTTGACGTTGTTAGTATTGTTGTCCCAAACCATACAAATCAAAAAACCGACAGAATTCCAGGGAAAAATTAGCATGTCAACAGTCTTAATAGGAGATTTTAGCTTCCTTCTCTAAGTAAGGTAAATATGTTTTAAAATGTTTGAGAAAGCCGTGAGATAGCTGCAATAAAATATTTTAACAGGCTGTCTTATCTTTCAAATCATTGCAAAAAAAAAGTAAATGAAAAAACCTACGTAGCAAAACTGCAAAATAGAAAGGAAAAAGTAAATGAAAAACAGCCAGATACCAAAAAACATGACAGAAGTTAAACTAGACATAGCCATAAATGTGAATGACGTAATGTATTAAAATGCAAAGCCTTAGATCATATAAAAGTACAAAATTTAATGATTTGCCACTTACAAGAGACATATGTAAAAGTGCCACAATAGGTGAATAGAAAGAGAATTAGCAACACATATCAAAAATGTTACTAAAAATATACTACATATGTCCCTTTTATTATGAATTTGGGTTACAAGGTGAAATTATAGATAACAACATTGTACCTTTTAGAGCCATAGGATGTAGCAATAAATTTTTTAAAAATTGTACAAAATAATGTTCTAAAATGTTTTTCAATGCACAAAAATCCTTGAAAAAACTGTTATTAAATATATATTCCATAAACTTTTACTATGAATAAATTTTATGAATATATAAGGGATATAAAATAAATTGACATCTGTATATACTTCCATTTGGGATTCCTTTTCCAAGCTCCAGTTCCAATAGGGCATTTGAAACTTCCACTCTTGACTGCTTACTTTCTTGGTTGGCTGGGCAGTTCATGAGCAGACTGGAGACAGACCTCCTGCTGGGGGAACTGTAGGACATTTAACTCGCCCAGACTCACAATAAACATTCAGGAATGTGGTGAGGTTCTTACCAGTTACACCCAGGAGCAGGCGGGCATGTGGCTAGAGAGTCCAGAACCCTGGAAAGGAGCTGAAAGGTATAGAAACCTCCTAGCGTAAAAGAGAGTTTCTCTGAGGTCTTGATGGGCTCCTCACTTAATTATAAGGTGACAATTGGAAGCTCAGAGCATTTATAAGGGCTTGAAAACCAGGGAAATTGGCACCCCTTACTGGGAATGCTGCATCCTTTGCTCTCTAGGTATGTGGTATCTGCAATCTGAGTCTATTGGCTTCTTTCCATCCATGATATCACCATCACTTCTGTCACCTTGCAGGTGGTAATTCCAGTCACATATACTCTAGACAGTGGAGGGCTCAAGAACAAATCTCCTACATGTGGACAGCTCCCAACACACCATCTCTTTTCTCAACTCGGAAATTTTAGTTCCTGTTCCCTCTTGGTGCTGGATACTGTGGCAAAGGTTTGCACAAGAGATCATGGAGGCATTATTGAGGGTGAAGGATATAGAAGTGGAAAAGGGATATGTCTCGGCTCCCAGCAAAAGCAGATGAGCGATTTGGGATATTTTGATTTTGAAGTGTCAATGTTCCATTCAGGTTCAGCCCACTGTATGTCTTCCCCATTTTTTCTTGATGGCACCACCATTCTACTTATCATCTAGGCTCCAGGGAACATCCACAGAATCATGTTTTATTGACAAGAATATATTATTGTGCATTTCCTTATTAGATACTTGTTAGAAATTGGGATGCTAATCTCTTTTCAACTGTTATTTTTTTCCATTTTATTCTTACATCTATCTTTTCAGCATACATACTATGAAATTATTGACTCCTTTTCAATATTGCATTTGTGCCAAATGGTAAAAAATTAACCAAAAACCCCAAAACAAATACTGAAATGCTCCCACTTTAGATTATTTATGATTTTAATCTGTTAAGATTCCAAGGTCAACGATTTTAACCTCACTGCTAATAGATTCAAGACATGATGACATACTTCAGGTAGTTAGATGAATTGGTTATAAAATCTTCCTGAAGTTCTGAAGAACTTGCTCCTTCTACTTGGTGACAGCTTTGTAGCTGGTCCAGCCGCCCTTTGCCCCATTGTTGTTTCACACAGCTTTTCTTCTCTCTCCTTTCAGGTAGAAATTGAGAAGCTGGATTACCACCATTATCTGCCTCTGTTTTTTGATGGGCTCTGTGAAATGACATTTCCCTATGAGTTTTTTGCTCGGCAAGGAATCCACGACATGCTGGAACATGGGGGGAACAAGATTCTTCCTGTCATTCCACAGCTCATTATCCCGATAAAAAGTAAGTGAACAGGTGAAGAAGCATCCCTCAGTTTATATGGTGCCACTTTTTGACAACTTGCTAATTAAGCAATAAAACGCAGCAGATTGAGGCTATCCCCAGGTTTGGGGGGAATTTTTAATAAATTGACATATGGGGCCAGACATCCTAAATCTCCTAATATTACCCCATCATTGATACTGCACTGCGGCTTAGCCACATAAATAAAGCAAATTGCATGGGGTTTACACTAATTTAAAATACTTCATAGTAATGACATAAGTGTTAACATTAATTTATACATTCAGAAGTAGCTAGAGGATGTGTCTTTGTATGTATACGCCGCCACTAACTTCCAAGTTCTTTTTAAATGACATCCCTAATTTTTAAATTACAATATAATCACAATTATGTTTAGTATCTTTTAGGTAATGGGATTTGTAATTTTAAGAAAAAAACATCTAGAATGGAGAAAAGATTAATGTTATTGAACACGAGATTTTTTTTTTTTTTTTTTTTTTTTTGTGAGGAGATCAGCCCTGAGCTAACATCCGCCAATTCTCCTCTTTTTTTGCTGAGGAAGACGGCCCTGGGCTAACATCTGTGCCTATCTTCCTCCACTTTATATGGGACGCCGCCACAGCATGGCTTACCAAGCAGTGCGTCGGTGCGCGCCCGGGATCCGAACCAGCGAACCCCGGGCCGCCGCAGCGGAGCGCGCGCACTTAACCGCTTGCGCCACCGGGCCGGCCCCTGAACACGAGATTTTTAATCTATGATAGGTTACCTGTGGGGGCTCTAGAGGAAGCTGTCACTGGCTTTTTCTGTTTGTCTGTAAATGAGATTATGCTTCCTTTCTATGGCCAAATTATTCCAGCGTGAGTCCCGTCAGACTAGTTGTCTGAAAGCAGCCCCCTGCAAAAGTGTTTCTGAGATTTTCACTGTTCAGTGCGACGGCCTCTGCTGGCTCCCGAACAAGCCCCTTAGTTGCTTCCAGTCCAGTCTCCTCACCTTTGCTCTCACAGGTGCTGATGACCCAGGTAATAAAGCCACCCTACTGGGACAAGACTCTGGGAGAGGATGGCTGGTTTCTCCTCCAGTCCACATGGCCAGCCCTGGCCTCCTCACCACCCACCGTCACCCTCAGATTCTGCGAGCGTCAGATCTGCTGACCTGCATCGCTGCTGCGTTGCTGCTTCAGCTTTGTTCTTCCTGCTGGTTGAAAGCAGAGGGATGCTGCCTGTGAGCATCTCATGAGTGGAGAAATCTCACCCCTTCCCAGCCAGGGCTGCCCCAGGCATTGCACCCACTGGATCTGGGCTCAACTGCCCCGTGACTTCAGAAGGATGAGTAGGTCCCTGCCTCCCCACCCCAAATTCACCTCATTCCCTCCTCCAGGGTGAACCACTTCCCAGGATGATTGACAGATGCCTGCCTAGCCTCCTGGGATCTGGCAGAACCCCACCCTCTCTGTCTCAGGGATGCTCTTGCCATGCAGTTTGACCAAAACAAGAACAAAATAGTTCAACATTGGGTCATTTCCCACAGTCTGGATTATTTAAACTTTTTTTTTTCTTTGTGAGGAAGATCGGCCCTGAGCTAACATCTGCCAATCCTCCTCTTTTTTGCTGAGGAAGACTGGCCCTGGGCTAACATCCTTGCCCATCTTCCTCCACTTTATATGGGACACCTGCCACAGCATGGCCTGACAAGCAGTGTGTCAGTGCGCTCCCGGGATGCAAACCAGCGAACCCCGGGCTGCCGCAGCGGAGCACCCGCACTTAACCACTTGAGCCACCGGGCCAGCCCCTGTATTATTATTATTATTTTTTTAATTTTTTGTTTATTGCAGTAACATTGGTTTATGACATTGTAAAAATTTCAGGTGTACATCATTGTACTTCTATTTCTGCATAGATTACATCATGTTCACCACCAAAATACTAATTACAACCCATCACCACACACATGTACCAAATTATCCCTTTCACCCTCCTCCCTCCTCCCACCCCCTCTGGTAACCACCAATCCAATCTCTGTCCCTATGTGTTTGTTTATTGTTGTTATTATCTACTACTTAATGAAGAAATCATACGGTGTTTGACCTTCTCCCTCTGATTTATTTCACTTTGCATTATACCCTCAATGTCCATCCATGTTGTCACAAATGGCTGGATTTCATCGTTTCTTATGGCTGAGTAGTATTCCATTGTGTATATATACCACAGCTTCTTTATCCATTCGTCCCTTGATGGGCACTTAGGTTGCTTCCAAGTCTTGGCTATTGTGAATAACGCTGCAATGAACACAGGGGTGCATGTACCTTTACAAATTGGTGTTTTCAACTTCTTTGGATAAATACCCAAGAGTGGAATAGCTGGATCATATGGTAGTTCTATCTTTGATTTTTTGAGGAATGTCCATACTGTTTTCCATAGTAGCTGCACCAGTTTGCACTCCCACCAGCAGTGTATGAGAGTTCCGTTCTCTCCACATCCTCTCCAACAAATGTTGTTTCCTGTTTTGTTAATTACAGCCATTCTGACGGGCGTGAGGTGATATCTCATTGTAGTTTTGATTTGCATTTCTCTGATACTTAGTGATTTTGAACATCTTTTCATGTGTCTGTTGGCCATCTGTATATCTTCTTTGGAGAAATGTCTGTTCAGGTCTTTTGCCCATTTTTTAATTGGGTTGTTAGTTTTTGTGTTGTTGAGATGCATCAGTTCTTTGTATATTTTGGAGATTAAGCCCTTATCAGAAGTATGGTTTGCAAATATCTTCTCCCAATTGTTAGGTTGTCTTTTCGTTTTGTTGATGGTTTCCTTTGCTGTGCAGAAGCTTTTTAGTTTGATGTAGTCCCATTTGTTTATTTTTTCTATTGTTTCTCTTGCCCGGTCAGACGTGGTGTTTGAAAAGATGTTGCTAAGACCGATGTCGAAGAGCGTACTGCCTATGTTTTCTTCTAGAAGTTTCACAGTTTCAGGTCTTACATTCAAGTCTTTAATCCATTTGGAGTTAATTTTTGTGTATGGTGTAAGGTAAGGTCTACTTTCATTTTTTTGCATATGGCTATCCAGTTTTCCCAACACCATTTGTTGAAGAGACTTTCTTTTCCCCATTGTATGTTCTTGGCTCCTTTGTCAAAGATTAGCTGTCCATAGATGTGTGGGTTTATTTCTGGGCTTTCGATTCTATTCCATTGATCTGTGTGTCTGTTTTTGTGCCAGTACCATGCTGTTTTGGTTACTATAGCTTTGTAGTATATTTTGAAATCAGGGAGTGTGATACCTCCAGCTTTGTTCTTTTTTCTCAGGATTCCTTTAGCTATTCGGGGTCTTTTGTTGTTCCATATAAATTTTAGGATTCTTTGTTCTATTTCTGTGAAAAATGTGTTGGAACTTTGATAGGGATTGCATTGAATCTATAGATGGCTTTAGGAAGTATGGACATCTTAACTATGTTAATTCTTCCAATCCAAGAGCACGGAATATCTTTCCATTTCTTTGTGTCTTCTTCAATTTCTTTCAGAAATGTTTTATAGTTTTCGGTGTACAGATCTTTCACCTCTTTGGTTAAGTTTATTCCTAGGTATTTTATTCTTTTTGTTGCAATTGTAAATGGGATTGTATTCTTAATTTCTCTTTCTGCTACTTCGTTGTTAGTGTACAGAAATGCAACTGATTTTTGTATGTTGATTTTGTATCCTGCAACTTTACCATATTCGTTTATTACTTCTAAAAGTTTTCTGGTGGATTCTTTAGGGTTTTTTGTATATAAAATCATGTCATCTGCAAATAGTGACAGTTTCACTTCTTCCTTTCCAATTTGGATCCCTTTTATTTCTTTCTCTTGCCTGATTGCTCTGGCTAGGACTTCCAGTACTATGTTAAATAGGAGTGGTCACAGTGGGCATCCTTGTCTGGTTCCTGTTCTTAGAGGGATGGCTTTCAGTTTTTCACCATTGAGGATGATATTAGCTGTGGGTTTCTCATATATGGTCTTTATTATTTTGAGATACCTCCCTTCTATACCCATTTTATTCAGAGTTTTTATCATAAATGGATGCTGTATCTTGTCAAATGCTTTCTCTGCATCTATTGAGATGATCATGTGATTTTTATCCTTCATTTTATTAATGTGGTGTATTACGTTGATTGATTTGCGAATGTTGAACCATCCCTGCATCCCTGGAATAAATCCCACTTGATCATGGTGTATAATCTTTTTAACATATTGTTGTATGCGATTTCTAGTATTTTGTTGAGGATTTTTGCATCGATGTTCATCAGTGATATTGGCCTGTAATTTTCTTTTTTTTTGTGTTGTCCTTGTCTGGTTTTGGTATCAGGGTAATGTCAGCTTCGTAGAATGAGTTAGGGAGCTTCCCCCCCTCCTCAATTTTTTGGAAGAGTTTGAGAAGGATAGGTATTAAGTCTCCTTGAATGTTTGGTAGAATTTACCAGGGAAGCCGTCTGGTCCTGGACTTTTATTTTTGGGGAGTTTTGTGATTACTGTTTCGATCTCCTTACTGGTGATTGGTCTATTCAAATCCTCTACTTCTTCTTGATCCAGTTTTGGAAGGTTGTATGATTCTAAGAATTTATCCATTTCTTCCAGATTGGTTGGCGTATAGCTTTTCATAGTATTCTCTTATAATCTTTTGTATTTCCGAGGTGTCTGTTGTAACCTCTCCTCTTTCATTTCTGATTTTACCTATTTGTGCCTTCTCTCTTTTTTTCTTGGTGAGTCTAGCTAAAGATTTGTCAATTTTGTTGATCTTTTCAAAGAACCAGCTCTTGGTTTTATTAATTTTTTCTATTGTTTTTTTGGTCTCTATTTCATTTATTTCTGCTCTGATTTTTATTATTTCCCTTCTTCTACTGATTTGGGGCTTGGTTTGTTCTTCTTTTTCCAGTTCCTTTAGGTGCATTGTTAGATTGTTTATTTGAGATTTTTCTTGTTTGTTGAGATAGGCCTGTATCGCTATAAACTTCCCTCTTAGAACCGCTTTTGCTGTATCCCATAAATTCTGGCATGTCGTATTTTCATTTTCATTTGTCTCCAGGTATTTTTTGATTTCTTCTTTGATTTCTTCATTAACCCAGTCGTTGTTCAGTAGCATTTTGTTTAATCTCCACGTATTTGTGGCTTTTCTGATTTTCTTCCTATGGTTGATTTCTAGTTTCATACCGTTGTGTTCAGAAAAGGTGCTTGGTGTTATTTCAATCTTCTTAAATTTATGGAGACTTGTTTTGTGGCCTAATATGTGATCAATCCTGGAGAATGTTCCATGTGCATTTGAAAAGAACGTGTATTCTTCGGTTTTTGGATGGAATGCTCTGTATATATCTACTAGGTCCGTCTGTTCTAGTGTGTCTTTAAGGCCAATGTTTCCTTATTGATCTTCTGTTTGGATGATCTATCCGTTGGTGTAAGTGGAGTGTTAAAGTCCCCTACTATTATTGTGCTACTGTCTATTTCTGTTTTTATGTCTGTTAATAATTGCTTTATATATTTAGGTGCACCTACATTGGGTGCGTAGATATTTACAAGTGTTATATCCTCTTGTTGGATTGTTCCCTTGATCATTATGTAATGCCCTTCTTTGTCTCTTTTTACAGTTTTTGTTTTAAAGTCTATTTTGTCTGATATGAGTACTGCTACCCCAGCTTTCTTTTCATTGCCATTTGCGTGGAGTATCTTTTTCCATCCCCTCACTTTCAGTTTGTGAGTGTCTTTAGGTCTGAAGTGTGTCTCTTGTATGCAGCATATATATGGGTCTTGTTTTTTTATCCAGTCAGCCACCCTATGCCTTTTAATTGGAGCATTTAGTCCATTGATGTTTAAAGTAGCTATTGATAAGTATGTACTTACTGCCATTTTTTAACTTTTTTTTTTTTCCTCAGTGTTTTAGTAGTCCTTCTCTGTTCCTTTCTTCTTCTATATAGAATTGATGGTCACTTTAGTTTGACGTCTGTCTGAAAGCTGTACTCTTAACTCCCCTCCTCCCTCCTTTTATGTTTTTGATATCATATCTAACCTCTTTTTTGTGTATTTGTATCCATTACGTTCTAATCATGGAAATAGATAATTTTTCCTATTGTGGTCTTCTCTTTTCCCCTTAAATCAGTCCCTTTAACATTTCTTGTAGCACTGGTTTCTTGGTGACAAACTCCTTTAATTTTTGCTTATCTGGGAAAATTTTGATCTCTCCTTCCATTTTGAATGATAACCTTGCTGGGTAGAGTATTCTTGGCTGTAAGTTTTTTCCTTTTAGCACTTTAAATATATCATGCCATTCTCTTCTAGCCTGTAAGGTTTCTGCTGAGAAGTCAGCTGATAGCCTTATGGGGTTTCCTTTGTATGTAACTTGACATTCTCTTGCGGCTTTTAGGATTCTCTCTTTATCTTTAATTCTGGACATTTTGATTATGATGTGTCTTGGTGTGGGCCTCTTTGGGTTATCTTGTTTGGGGCTCTCTGTGCTTCCTGTACCTGGATGTCTGTTTCCTTCCTTAGGTTAGGGAAGCTTTCATCTATTATTTCTTGAAATAGATTATCTGCCCCCTTGTCTCGCTCTTCACCTTCCGGGACACCTATAACATGGATGTTAGTGCGCTTGATGTTGTCTCAGAGGTCCCTTAGACTGTCCTCACTCTTTTTAATTCTTTTCTCTTTTACCTGTTCACCTTGGGTAATTTCTTCTAGTCTTTCATCCAGCTCACAGATCCGTTCTTCTGTATCCTCTACTCTGCTTTTGAGTCCCCCTAATGAATTTTTCATTTCCAGTATTGTATTCTTCATTTCTGATTGGTTCTTTTTTATATCTTCCATTTCTTTGTTGACATTCTCACTGAGTTCATCTATTCTTCTTCCCAGATCAGTGAGCATCCTTAACACTCTTAGTTTGAACTCTGTGTCAGGTAGGTTGCTCATTTCTGTTTCACTTAGTTCCTTTTCTGGGGTTTTGTCCTGTTCCCTTACTTGGAATGTATTCTTTTGCCTCCTCATTTTGCCTCTTTCCCTGTGCTTGTGTCTACGTATCAGGTAGGTCAGCTACGTCTCCTGCTCTTGGATAGGTGACCTTATGTAAGTGATGCCTTAGGAGGCTTCCAGTGTGCTTCCCTCAGTTCTCAATGTTCCAGGGGTGACCCCTATGTGGGCTACGTGTGTCCTTCTGTTGTGGCCTGTTTGCTCTCCCTGTAGGCGCCCAGGGAGGATGAGTTATGCTCCTGGCCAGCTGTTGTAATGCTCAGCTGCTTGTAGTTGTTGTGGGCCCTTCAGTCTCTTTATCAGGTGTGGGGAGCCCCAGCACAGTTGGCTGCAAGTTCTAATACCACATTTGTGTTGCAGTATTTCTTTTAAGTGAGTAGGCCCCCAGCGTGGCATGTTGTTAGGCTCAGGGCCTTACAATTGCTGTAAGCCTCTAGCCTATTAGGTCTCTTGTCAGCTCTTTGAGGATTGCAGCTGGGTGGGGCTGGCCTCAGGCACAGGAGCACCCAATCTTTTCAGGCTTTGGATGGTGGGGCAAACCTCCTATGTGGGTCTTTGAGAAGCACAAGTCTTCTGCAGCTGACAAACCCTGCCGCCCACAGGTCCACACACACAGTCAACAAAGTCCTGCCCCGTGTGCGCGCCCCGACCTCCCCAAGCAGACCCAGTCTCTCCACTGCGGGAGCCCCACACACTCTGCCACCGCCCCACACTCTCCACCTGCTCCTTGTGCACACCCTGCCCCGCTCAAGTCGGCTCAGTTGCCAGGCTGCAGAGAATCCAGTCACCAATCTATGCAGGCCCACACGTCGCCTGAGGGCTTGTTGTTGGGTGGGGCCAGTCTCTAAGGTGGGCTGCCTGCCCTGGCTGAGCTGGATTAAATTGGTGCTCTAGCGGGTGGGGCAGACCTGGGCTAGCAGGCCCCAGGGAGAACTCCAATGGGGTCTGTGTCAGCACACCCACACCAGGCCACAACAATGGCCACCGCCAATGTCCCAGTCCCTGGAGAGGTCTCACCCCTCACCGAGATGCACTCAGGGCCTATTAGGTGAGTCTCTTTTCACCACAGCACTGTGCACCTTTCTTTCTGGTGATTTTAGGATGCTTTCTGAAACAGGTGAGTTTGTGCGGGCCCTTTAAGAGCCGGTTTTAGTTTCTTTGTGAACCGGGTTTTCTGGGGGTGCTCCCCAATGTTTTAGTAGCAGGCACAGTCAGATATTATGCCGCTGGTCTCGATTGTGCTGGCTCCACACAATGCCCACAGCAGGGGCGCTCCCGGCTCAGGGCCCCGCGCCTCCAGGGAGGCTGCGTACCTGTGAGCTGCTCCCCGCGGCCGTGAAGCTGGCGGCTTGTGAAGGCGGCGTTTTTCCTCTCCAGAAGGGAGCCTCTGCCTCTTCCACCTCAGTTAGGATTGTCCGTTGTTGCAGGAGTTCCTCTTATCCAGTTTTCAGTTCTGTCTCAGGGGTAATTTTTCCATGAGTAGTTGTAAATTGGCTGTGTCCACGGGAGGAGGTGAGTTCAGAGTCTGCCTACGCCGCCATCTTGACTCTGCCCTCTCTGTATTATTTAATGTTATTCGTGGTGACTTTTTTATTGATTTGAATTAAGTATCATTAGAATTCTAGATCTTTGGCAGTTCCGTTGTCACTGTTTAAATTGAACCAACTTTGAAACTTGCTCTCATGTCTTTTGATTTCTGTAAGAGATCTGTAACTGACCACTCCAGATTTCCACTGTGACATACAAAGTGAAACCAAACAAGAGGACAGGCTACCTGCTGTGACAAGTGACATGGAATGAGAAACAACTCTTTAAAAGGGACTTTATTAAACAACAATTTCTCTCTCCTCTCATGCATCAGCTGGGTGAAGGACTGATCTCTAAAGGCCTTCAGGAAGGACATATAATACTGAGCCATAGTAGAACCTTTTCCAAATGTGACTTATTCTAACAGGTCACAGATTTTGAATATGTTAAATTCTAGTTGAAATGCTCCATTCTCTAAAGGGTGATGACAAGTTTTATTGATAAACAAAAAAGGCCCAGGACATTCTCCCCAGGAACTATCCTGAGAGTATATTTTCCTTTTCCTCCTACCCCCATCAGAATACCAACAGTCCACAGAAGCCCGTTCTTTTCTTTAAAATAAACTGTTCATGTTGGGATCACTGCCTTCTCCAGAGTCTCTCCCTCATGTCCCCACTGAAAACACCAAAGGGCAGAAAGAGAGTTTCTAAGTAACATTTCGGTTATATTGTTTACAATAAAAACATACCAAATTAGAATATTGTAAGCCAAGGTGAATTGATTTTCATTTTTGTTTTATCTGTATTTTGAAGATACTTAAATGAGTTAAGAGAAAAGTGATGTGTTCTGAGGACAAAATTGACAGTACACACAGACTGGAGGTCATTTGCTGATTAGTGAAAACATGATTAAGAACTTAGTAAACATGATTTGTCTGAGTATGTTAACTTTATATGAATTTGATAATTTAAGTTTCCAGAAGCAATGAAGATTTGTCTTGATAGATATCTTTGCTTGCCTTCCTGGGATTCTGCTATTATATACTGATCCTGAATCGAACTTGGCTTGCTTCTTTTCAATCTGTTTATGTTGCTAAAAGCCAAACTTTTCTTAGGAAGGAATACTGATTAACTATGTAAGATCATGCACAGTTCCAGCACAGTGCGAACAACATTATGTGCATAAACTAAATCATTCAGGTGGAATTTTGGAATGAGGCTAATTGATCTAGAAGCAGATTGATGCACATAATTGGCATAACATATCAGCTGTGTGCACCTTATTTTCAAGCCATACTATTAGTATAATTTTTACTCTCTCCAGGGGCAAAAATTAACCTCACCATCACCAGCTATCAGTTCTCGAACAGCTTTTCTCGAATTCTAACTAATATCTATGAAGGCAAAGCAAAACATATAAACTCCCTTTGAGGCCAAGGATGGGGATTAGCTGCCTATCTATTTCTAGAATCTGGGGCTGATTTCACCTAATTATAATACTGATAACACTAACACAAGACATGGACACATTCAGTGGCTCTAGGATTTCTAATATGAAAAAAGGTAAGAGGACACTTTTCTTTCTCCTTGGTTCAGACCTCAAATTCTGTAATAACCCTAACAGTGTGCATCTAATGCCATGTTCCATTTATGTTGCTTTATGGCACAGCTACATTTGTCCCCCTTTCACGTCCACTTTATGGTTTGCACCTTCTTGAGTTATTCTGGGTCATAAACTCCAAAAAATGCCAGTATAAAGTAGTCGGGATTGGCAGTGGAGCACTGATTGCTGAGAGCAACTGCAAAACATTGTATGTGAGGATGAGATGAGAGGAGCCCTCTCGGCAGTGTGAACTGTGGATGGTAGATTTCCATTTACTCCATCCAGTTAGGAAAACATAAATCCATCAAAATCCAGCAGAGCAATACTAGGAAGGAGCCTCCAGAAGCTTTGCGTATTAAACTCAGAAGGGGATTCCAATAGTGGCCAGATGGACAGAGAGGCACCCAAGAACAACCTGCAAGCTCTGTGTTTAGGAATCTCCCTCCTCAGTAAAACAAGAACAATAACAACAACACAGCCACGTGGGGCCATTCAAAAAAGTTCCTACACACAGGGAAGGAAATATCTTGAACAATCAGAGGAAAAGAAAATGTCAACAACATTTAGCACAGGATCCAGAAGAATCTTGTAGAAACTTATTTGCCATCTGCAGGATTCAGGAAGATATGGCCTCTATAAAAGAGAAGCAGAAATCCACAAGAAGAGATGAGACTGAAATGAAAATAAGCCAATGGTGAATGAGGGAAAGGAAACTAAAGATGCCATCGTAGAATAAACACCTCCACGGAGGCATAGAGAACAATCCAGTGCACAACATCAAATTCTCCCTCAGAAAAGACTAGTATATAAAAACAAGGTGAGAAAAGAGTATAAATGAAGGACATAGGACACAAACAGGAACTAAAAGTTATAGGAGTTCCCAAGAGGAAACGTCAAAACAGCAGGAATGGGAAGGATAGGGACAGAGGGGATTGAAAGAAATGTTCTGAGAAGGAAAATATCCCTTATTTTGCAGGTAGAAAACGCTTATTTAGTCTAAAGAAAATCAATGAAGAGAGATCCACATCTAGGCACGTGTTATCAAAAAGTTTAAATTATAAGATAAAGAAAAATCCTTCAAACATCTGGACAGAAAAAAAAAGCCTACGCATGAAGAAATAAAAATAACTGGGGCTAACACTTTTTGCAACAGTAAATTCTGGACAACAATGGAACAGTTTTTAGAGAACTGGGGGAGAAACAGTTTGGGTGCATTTCCTCCTGGTCATATGAGCGAGGACTCATGGACTCAGTAAGTGTAATGCCCACCTGCCCGGCACACAGAAGGTTGCTGAGGCTGTGCTCCAACTCTCAGAAAGCAAAGCAAAGTTAAGAACCCCAAAATGAGGATGTCATACTTTGAAAAGCAGTTAGCATTAAGAGCCACTAAATCTAGAGTTAAGTTTAAATAGTTGATAGAAAAGAGTTTCAAAACTGCATGAACTGTCAAATAATAATTTTGCAGTAATGCATGTAAAAATCCAGAGAAATTGGGTATAAGCCTTCAAAATCAGTGGAGAAGGTAAAAGTAGACAGCAAGGAAGTGCTAAGAGTCAAAGGAACAAAATAAAGTGAAAAAATGTGAAATCAAATTTATCAGCTACAAAAATAAACTTTTAAATTGGTTTGTGAAAAATAAAATCTGAATATAAACTCTCTTTCTATATATAAAACAAAATAATACTTAAATATTTAAAAAACAAAAGGTATGTTGGGACAAATGAAAAAAAGAAGGCAGGAGTAGTTATTTTAATTTTAGAAAAGTAGAATTTAACGTAAAAAAGTTTCAAGTGTGTAAAGAGGATTGATTTATATTGATCAAAATAGTCACAGTAAAGATGTGATTTTCACGACCCTTTGTGCAAACCGTGACATCACATCTTAGAAACAACAACCAGCTGCTCATACTGACATTTTTCGCCTCTAGGGGAAGAGTAAACCTCTTGACTGAGGGACAACAAGATGCTGGTCCTTCCTCCACTGCATCCAAAGTGGACAGCCTTCCTTCCCCCATTCACTGTGCATACAAATCATCTGTAGACCTTGGTAAAATGCAGGCTCCACATCAGTAGATGTGAAATGAACCTGAGATGCAGCATTTCTAACAAGCCCCTAGTTGCTGCTGCTGCTGCAGGGTCAAGGTGAGGCTGACCAGAGCCAAGGTTGTGCTGGACACCCCAGACCCTCCCATAAGATCCTGAGCACGAGAGCATGGTGGCAGATGAGTTGGGGAGAAATAGATGAATAATCATTTTCTATCTTATATTTAGGGAATTGAGAGATGCTGCTTCATTCTTGATGTGAATAATTAGAGAAATATAACTTAAAATATTTAGGCCTTGCAAGTAACCATTAATGGGGCCAGCTCTGCAGCCTAGTGGTTAAAGTTCAGCACGCTCTGCTTCGGTGGCCCATGTTTGGTTCCCAGGCATGGACCTACACCACTCGTCAGCAGCCGTGCTGTGTTGGTGACCCACATATAAAATAGAGGAAGATTGGCAACAGATGTTAGCTCAGGGTGAATCTTCCTCAGCAAAAAAAAAAAAGTAACAATTAATGGATTAAAATAGATGGTATATCATATGAAGTACTGGAGAAAGAAAAATGAAACATGGTCAATAAGGCAAAAACAAAAGATAAAAAGCCAAGGTAGCATGTGAAAAATTTAAAAAAATAAGATGACAAAAGAAAAACCAAATAATCTGTTATGACCACAAATACATGAATAAATAATGACTAATCCCAAGAAAAACGTCTTGGTTTGGGAACTTCTTTGAGAGCTTGTTCCCAGCCATATGGTTTTGGTGGGGACTGCCTGTCAGTAAGCAATTGAGCTCTGTTCCAGAAATGCACATTCTTTCTCCCTCCATCCTTTCAATATAGCTGTACCACAATTTTGGTTAAATCGATAATCAGTTGTTATGCTATTCTGATCACATAAATACTGTTGACTGCGAATCACACGTCTGCTATGATTACATTTCTTTCCCTAGACAACTTGTTTTTGTTAACATTGATAATTGCCTCTTGTTTTCTTTGCTTGATTTGAATATACTTACTTTTTTCCCCAAAATATTTCAGGATCTAGGAAATTAATATTATTTTCCAGGTGTTCATAACATCAGATAACCTATTGATTTTCTTTCTTTTTTTGAAGACGTACATCCTTGCACCCTCCATCTTTCTGCTCTAATCTAAACTAAGTGGCCCGACACTTCCCCTTACTCCTCTTTCATGTTTAATATCTTTTTTGTTAGCTGTTTGTCTTATTTTCCTCATCATTTTTATGGTGTACATCTTCCAGTAGTTTTCTGTAAGTACAAGAGAGGTATATTTTTTAGCCCTTGCTTATCCGAAAATTCCACTATCACACTCGATTTTTAGTTTGGCTATGTTGAAAATCATTTTCATTCAGAATTTTGAGGTCTTGTCTCAAGTTCTTACACTGGTCTGAAAATCTATGCTGTTTGAGTTTCCAGTCATTTGCCTGTGGCCTGTTTCCTGCAATCTCTGAAAGCCTTCTGGATTGTCTCTTATCTTTGTTGATGTGAAATTTCATGTTGATTCGCTTTACTGTGACTGTGTTTTCATCCATTGTTCTGGAAATTTCAATTTAAAGGCATTTATCTTCCAGCACTAGAAACTTTTCATGTATTATTCCTTTAATAATATTTTCCCTCTATTTTCTCTTACTTCTCTGTAATTCCTGCTAATGATATATTGCACTTCATGGTTGATTCACTAATTTCTTTATCCTTTTGCTCACAATTTCCAACTGTCTCTTAGTTCTACTTTCTGGGAAATTTCCTTGACTTGACCTTCCAAAATTTGATTGAATATTTTGTTATTATTATAATTTTCCTTTATTCTTATTGTTCCTTTTAAATAGTATTTTGTTTTCTTTTAGGAATACATTGTGTTCATTCTCTTATCTCTTTGTGATATCTGTTTCAGATTTGTAGGATTTTGGTGTTTGTGGTTTTTTTTTTTTTTTTTGCTTCCTGTCTTATTACATCCTTCCTTCACTCATTCAGTAACAATGAACTTCCTCTTTATTACCTTTGAAGACTTTCTTTATCCTGCATATAGATGAACAGGATAGTATACTGGTTGAGAGCACAGACTATGGAATCAGACTGCCCAACCTCGAAGCTTGGCTGCATTGTTTGGTCGCCGTGGGACCTGAGGCAAGTTGCTTTATCCCATGGGGCATTGCCGCCTGATCTATACATGGTGATAACATTATGCATGTATATTATCTCTTTTATTTATTAAGTCAGACAGTGGTTTCTGTATCTTATGTTTTGTATGGTTTTTTAAAGGCCTTGCCTTATTTCTGTTTAAGTTTATGGTTTATAAATTTTGACATAGTAGATTTATTTGTTTTCCTTAAGTTTTTTGTTTGTTTTGCTTTTATAACATCTTCAGTTACACACATATTACTTTTATTTTCATTGTTCCTCCTTTGGTAATCACCATATATAAGGCTATGATTTTGCTTCTGTGTACAGTTTTGATTTAATTCCATTAATTTTGCTATGTTTCTCCTTGCCACTATATTGTAAATAGTTTGTATTTGTAGTTTTGATGATTTATTTGAACAAGGGTAATACAATAAAATTTCCAATTATTTAGAGATGCAGTTTTCCTTGTTATTTTATTGGTATTTGTTGCTTTATGACAAGAGAATGAGGCCTTCCCTCTAATTACATTTCTTTTTTGGGAAGTTGCTGAGGTTTTTATTAGGCTGTAAGAATACTCAATTACTGTCATCATGGAGGCTGAAAAGAAAGTGAATCCTCTATATTATATAGATCTTAATATATATTTATTCTATCAAATGTATTGATAATATTCAAATAATTTACATATTATTTTTTTTCACAATTTATTAAGCCAAAAACTAAGAAAATTATGTTAAAGTTTTCTACTACAATAGCAAGAAAACCATCACAACCAATATGTCTTGAAAGCTTTCAATGGGCTAAGTGCTTTCCTGGAATCATAGCATTCAATCCTCACAGCAACCCTAGGAAGCAGCTACTATAATCCTTATTTCACGGGTGACAAAACTGAGGCATGTAAAATTCAAGAAACATGTCCGTGCCGTACAGTTACCAAATGGTAGAGTCAAAATTTGAAGCACATCTGGACCTCCCAAGGTTCTTCTGTTCTTTACCAAAACTCAGTGCTGTGTCTACCACTGCAAATGACTTTTTTTAAGCACACATAGAACATTTACAAAAATTAACCATATGCTGGGCCATAACACAAGTCTCAAAAAATATCAAAGCATGGAAATCATACAAAGTCATGTAACCAAAATGCAATTTATGATAGAAATCAATTTTTAAAGCAGTAACTAAAACATTTCCATATGTTTTGAAATTAAGACACATACTTCTAAATATCCCATGGGTCAAATAAGTAATTATAATGAAGTTATAAAGAATTTTAACTGCACAATAATGAAAACATTACATAAAAATTATATATTAAAAACTTACAAAAATATTGTGTCAAAATATTACCAAAAATTACATATTGAAATCTTACAAAAATCTTACAAAAATTACATTAAAATATTTACCACATGCAACATGGTAAAATATTATTTAGAAGGAAAATATATAGCCTTAAACGTGGTTTCAGGAAAAAAAGTAGTAAATATCCATCTCAATAAGTGACAGAAAGAACAATAAAAGAAAGTCAAAGGAAGAGTAAATTGTTAGAATAAAATCATAACAAAATAAAATAGAAAACAGCCATGCAATTGAGAGAATCAAAAACCAAATGTTGATTGGTTCCTTGAAATGGCTAATAAAATTGATAAACATTTGGCAAAGCTTATAAATAATAAGTGAGAGAAGGCAGAAATAACCAATATCAGAAACGAAAAAGGGAATGTCATATAGACCCTACAGATATTGAAGATATCATGATAGGAGATTATGAACAACTTTATCCCTAAAACTTTGAAATTTCAATGAAATGGTCAAATTTTTGGAAAATGTAGCTTACCAAAACTGACATCAGAAAAATAGGAAATAAGTTGAAATACAAACAATAATATAACAAATGAAGAAATTAACTTGGTAATTAAAATCTCCCACACAAAGACAACTCAAGGCTCACATAGCCTCCCTGGTTTGTTGTGCCAAATACTTACAGAAAAAATAATTCAAGTCTTGAACAAATTTTCTCAGACAATAAAAACAGAGAATACACATTTTGACTCATTTTATGAGGCTAGCACAACCTTGATACTAACAAGGACATTACAAGACATTATGAGAAGGAAACTTCCAGGACAATCTCATTCATGAACATCAATGAAAATTTTCTAAACAAAATTACTATCAAACTGAATCCATCAATATATAAACATGGTAGTACATCAGAACAGAGTTTGTTTTATTTTAGGAATATAAGATTGGCTTAACATTAGAAAAAGCAATTGATACAATTTGTGTAAGGGTAAAAATTAAAGGGTAAAAATCATATGATCATGATCATCTCAAATGATGGTAAAAAGCATTGAATAAATTTCAACACCCATTGTCTTTTTGAAACAAACTAAGAATAGAAGAGAATTCTCTCTTCCTGATAAAGGAAATTTTATCATTCAGAATAGGCTAGGTTATGTTGAAATAACAGCCAATCTCCAAAATCAAAAGCTTAAAACAGTAAGTGACTTAAAATAAAGGTCTGTTTCTCACATGTACTTCATGCCTATTTAAGGTTGTCAAGGGGCTCTGTTTATTGTAGTTGCTTATGGCCCCTGATAGATGTTGCTGGTCATAGCACCAGAGGAAGCAAGAACTCAGAAGAGTCTCTCTCTGGTGATGAAATGCTCCATCCTGGAAGTAACACATTTCACTTCTATTCACTACTCATTGGCCAGATCTAGTCCAGAGCCCATCCAACCTCAATGGGCCCAGAAAATGCAATCCTACCGTAGACATTATGAATAACATGTTTTAGAGTCTCTGGATTCTGTTATATTCTTTTGAAGAATGTCAATTCTAATTCTGATACATGATTAACCTGTTAAACACAAACTCCCAACTTCATCTCCCATGTGGTGAACAGCAGCCAAAGTTCTTTCATCTTCCATTCTTTCAACTCCTAGCTTCTGCTCATCATCTGGGCCTACTGGGATCTCGCCTGTGTGTGTAATCCTTAGAGGGCAGCTAAGGCAGAGTTTTCATGCAGATTTTTAGTGTACCTCCTCTGTGGGTCTCTGCCTTCCAGGATCCCCTCCCTCTAATTTTCTACCTGCTGTGCCAGCCCAGAACTTTCTCCTCTGACGCCTCAAGCCAGTATACTTGCTACTTCCTTCTCCCAGGCCACTCACCTTAGCTCTAAGGCAATAAGCTTTCAACTCATAAATCTTACCTGGCACACTGCCATCTTTCAAGGACAGGCTCCCCTCCAGTTTCTGCCTACTTTAAATTCTTTGGCATGACATTCAAGGATTCCCGTTAAATATCTGGCTGCAAATTATGTTTTCAACTTAATTTCTTACTATTTCTTTTCACATATTCCAAGCTTTAGCCAAACTGATTGTGCCCTAGGATTTGCCTTACACTCTTCTAATTCTGTACCTTTGCTCTCTTTCAGGAATGCCCATTCTCACGTCCCCAAATGCCTACATGTTAAAGGACCTTCAGTGCCTGCCTCCAGTAGGAATTTTCCTGTAGAGCCTCTTCTGATTCTCCTCTCCCTCCCTACCCTCAACTCCAGTCCTCTCCCCACCCCTGCCTTCCCTCTCCCACAAAACTTTGTATCTTCTTCTCCTACGTCACTTAGAATATAGTGTTAGAAAGTAATGTATTCCCACAGCATCTAATGTGCTGGCTAGTACATGATAGATGCATCAAGATATTTGCAAAAGTAATTTAATCAGGTACATATCTGCCATCCATACTGAAATTTGTATAAGTGTCATAATCGAAAGTGTGAAGTGGCCATTTGGGCTTGCCACTGTACTGCATATTATATAAAAACTATCTTGGAAGAATCCCTAATATGAAACAGCAAATAAAGAGTATAGTGTACAATGCTTTCCATTTATTGGAGAAATTACTTAAGTGATGAGAGTAAATTTTTGTTTATCCATCTATATTCTTTTATGTGAGTCTTTTTGTTCATGAGCAGTAACATACATTTGTGAGATAGTCTACTGGGAGGCAAGGCAACTCTGGCTGCTGAAGAATTAAAGAAATACAACTGATCTACAAATAGACAGGACATAAGACAGTGGCCTCATTAGGAGAGCTCTAATGAGTTGAGGTCACCCAGCTAGAAAGGACAAACATGCACAGACACAGCTGAAGAAACTTGAACAATAACATTTTAAAAAGCAGAATATTCTTGTTAAAGAACACCCAATGGAAAAAATATATATATATACCAAGTAAGGATAAAATAGGAGAATCCATATCACAATGCAAAAAATGTTTTGAGAATTCTATTTAATTAGAAAGGAGCAAGTAAAACTGAAATGCATTATCCTTCATTTATTATCTAAGAATTTTACTTACCTATCTTGAAGTTTTCCAGGTAAATTGTTTCAGAAGTGATAATAACTATTTAAAAAAGTAATTTTTAATTTAAGAAGAAAAAAATCTAATTTGTTCTGAAAATATGGAAAAGAAATGTATTACTCAGCATTATTTTGGTTACAAGATACAAAAAGAAAACTAATTCAAATTGTCATAAACAGTCAGGTTGGCTTAGTAACTCACAAAACTGAACAATTCGGAGGTGAGTCTCGTTTCGGGCTCAGTTTAATATGGTGGCTCACCATTGTCACTCTCTGCTCTGTTTTATGCAAGGTCGTCTTAAAGTGGGGTGCTTCTTGGTCTCAGGGTGCTCTGAGTAGATACTGGGACTATGTGCTTACTTATTTACACCTGTAGGAAAAGGCAAGTATCATTGTCCCTGAATTTCCAGAAAAAGTGAAAGTTAAAGATTCACTATGATTATACCAGCCAGGGGCACATGCCAGCTTTGAATTGTGGTCAAGGGGGATGGAACATGCTGACTTGATTAACCCAGATCATAGAACCTACCCATAGTAAGGTTAGGGGAAAGGAGAAGAGTTTGTGTCCCAGGATAACGTGAATTCTATGGCAGAGACATTTACTGAACACAATATCTATCTGCTCCCCAGCATCTCTCGGTTATACAGAGACTAACTCATGGTACTAACTCTGCCAATGGGCTGTGAATGGAAGAGCTGTGTGCTCCCTTCAAACTAAGCGTTTCAGAGCCAATGCACAGTCCTCTAACTCTCTCTTCTCCCCAGCCCACGTTGACCTGAATTGGATACCTACCGTGAATGAGAAATGGTCCTTCTGTGTAAAGCCACTGCAATTTTAGAGTTAAACTATTGCTGCAGCAAACTTAGCCTGTACTGACCAATTCAGATTCCCAAATGAGAATCTATAGCTATTGAGGGAAATGGAATCTGGAATCTTATAGCTTAAAACCTCCATTTTCTGAGGAAGTCACCTCAATCTTTTGAACCTTCAGTAGCTGATGCTAAAGACTCTCTTTCTCTGTCCACTTTAAAAATTAGTGTGGCCCTTGGAAAGGCTCTGGACCTGGCCCTGGGTTCTAGTGCTGGCTCTACCATTTTGTGCAAATTAGTCCAACTCCTTGAGCTCAGGAGATGAGTCTTCATCTCCAAAATAAGAGAATGAATACATATCTCAGAGAGTTGTTGAGATCATTAAGTCAGGTCATGTAGAAATGCCCAGGTCAGGTGATAAGCAGCCTTATTAAATGATAAGTGTTGTGTTGAATGAATATGAGCAACCATAGTCAGATGAGGTTGTAAAATCCAGCTATCTGATGGTTCCCGTCTCTCTCCCTTCCTCTCTATCCATGTTTCTCACACTTAATCTGTCAATTACCTTACCACTTTTAATTCTCCATAAAAGAAAGTCACAATGTAAAAACTGGTGTCACTTTACTTGAATTCCTATACAGAAATAACATCTTAGTAGATGCAAGTAGATAGCAATCTGAGGCAGAGGTTAGGCATCCTCAGAAGTATTTGAACAGTTACCTGGTCACTTGCCAGAGGAAAGATTCCTTCTGGACCTGTGAGGGAGAATCAACATCAGTCCATGCCCTGTATGAATAAGGAAAATGAGTCAGATCCAAAACAAAAATGATGGGAATGGTGATTATAGTTGTCCATGCCATAAAGGAACAATAGGATAAAAGAGAGAAAAAGCCAAAAATAGCAATATCACATTTTCAGACTGAATTCACCATGTATTGGCTGTCCCTTTCCCATTCTCAAATAAACAAACAAATTCTATCACTCTGATCAAAATCCTAACTCTACCACATACCAGCTATCAGACAAGTTAACCACTTTGAGGCTCAATTTATAAAATTGAGATGAGAACAGCACCCAACTTATGGGTTATTTCAGTTAATAAGTGAAATAATACATTTCAAGCTCTTAGCAGAGCACATGGTGTAAGTGTGATAAATGGTATCATTGTCATCATTGTTATCATCATCATCATGACCACCGTCATCATTCTCTGTCTTGATCACGGCAACAGTTTTTGGTCACACAGGCTAAAACCGCATCTTGGGAATCTTCATCCCTGCATAGGAGGGCTGAGCTCTAGTCAGGGAATAACACTACTGCAAAGTGTCACTTGCTTTTTCAGAAGATGCCAGCAAACCCAGCTCCATCATGATGACATGTTCCTTAAGAACAAACCACTTAAACTGAGGACCCAGCAGGTATCTAGTCTGATTGCTCAAAGTCTACACTAGAGTCTGTGTTCGCTGTGCAGCTCTGAATATTTCTCCTGAACATGCTCTAAGTCTGGCCCCTGTGTCCACCAGGACTTGGGGATGCTGGGAGGAAGTGGGGTCTGAGCCCATAGGTCTTGGGCTCATGCAAACTGGATCCCAGTTTGCCATTAACTACTTGGTATGGTTTTGGCCAATTAATTCTTTCCTCTCTCTCAAGGCATTATAAAACTGACTGCCCAGAAATAATGTAAGGATTAATAGATCACACAAGTAGAATGTTTAGCACAATGCCAAATCAAGGTGTAATAATAGTAAATTATGATTTTTACCTCCTTGGTATTCTTTCATGGTCACATCTCTACAGACTTTCTAACTTTGAGTCATCACAAAATTGATAGATTTGGATTCTATGACTTTCATCCAAGTTACAATAAAAACGTTAGATGGAAACTGGACTAGGTCAAGCACAGACCCCTGCAGTATCCCAGTAGGGACTGTGCAGATTGATACCAAGCGATTAGTGCATATTACTTGGATTCAATTTTTCACACACTAAAAAAAAGAAAAAGCCTAACTCTTTAACCATTTCTGTATGTTGCCTACAAGAGAGGTCTTGCCAGATGCCTTGCCGATGTAAGTCTGTTTATGATCTCCTTTATGAGTAAACTTATTAGAATACGTGAGATAACCTTGGCCTAACTTATTCCAGGGAGCTCACTCTGGCTCCTAGTAATCACCGCTGTTTTCCTAGGAGCTCTCAAATCACTTGCTTATATAATCAACCCTAGAATTGTACCAGATGTTGGTGGTCAAGCCTAGCATTGTGTAGTTTTTCAAACTCCTTCTTTCGGGAAGAAAGGGCTACTCTTTCGTGGAAATCGATATATTTATCCATGTTGTATTTTGTAGGACAGCTGCCAAATTTCTTGTTTTGTGAAAAGCCTGTGTGTATTATATCCTCCTTAATAGTCCACTATTTCTACTATCTTAAAGCTATGGCAAATTGAGACACCTTTTCTTAACAAAAGGGAGAAACAACGGTAGTTCTTAGAAGTAGTGCTTGCTTGTTGCAGCCGATTGTCATTTGGTTTTGCTCTAAGAATGGCACCAAGGCTGGCTAACTCCTTCCTTTGGTCATCGTTGCATCTGCCACCCCCGTCCTTCAAGTTGAACTGAGCCAGCGGTCTAGGGAAAGGGGAGCAAGCTGTTCCAAAGAGACTCTTTGCTTTCTAACGAAGCAGGGCATTGATAAATTTACTCTCAGTCACTGTTAGAGGAATTCAATATGTATGAGAGCAAATGCAGGCCCAATCTTGGTTGCAAGAAGATTGGAAAGGAGTATGTTGGGTTACACTGTTCTTCAGGTTCCTTTACGTCTAGAAAGTTGTGAGTATAAAATAGATCATGCTAGTGACTGTATCGTTGAGATCATTTTGGTAACTGAATACTTTCATTTATTTAAAAAAATAATATTAATTATGTACCTATCTTTAAAACTAAGAATTTAATGGAAATAGAGGCCAAACATGCTCATCAAATACTAAATTGTATTCTATGGTTCTGGGATCAGAATATATTCTTATCTATTGAAAAAATTAACCACTTGTAATGATAAAGCTTTGATGGAAAATCTAAATGTTGCATAAAGTTAGTTCTTTTCTGTATGGGATGAAAGAGAAATTGATGCTTTTTTAAGGTAACAGTTAGTGGAAAACAATGAATTAAAGAAAAAGTAGTAACCCTTACTATAGGCTTACTCCATGTTCATAAGAGCTGAGCTAAGTTGTGATGCTTTAGTTGGCAAGAATGTGAGAAATCAGGCCACATCACATTTATTTAGCAATTGAGTTCTGTTTTGGAAGAAGAAAAATTTCTACAATTCTGAAACTTAAATTTGGGTTGAAAACATATTGTGAATTCAGAAATTAATAAATTATACAGTTAGTGCCCCTCAACTAGCAAAATTTATATCCTTTTCAATCTAATTTGACTAATATGATATTGAGCCCACCAATCTCAAATATTAATAAAATATTTTAACTTCAGAAAAAAATAATACTTAAAATACATTGATATGTCTATAATAATCAAATTCATAGAGAACAAAGGTAGATTAGAGTTTACCAGAGGCTGGAGATGAGAATAATGAGGAATTTGTGCTTAATGGGTATACAGTGTCTGTTTTGGGTCATGGAAAAGTTTTGGAAATAGATAGTGGTGATAATTGTACAACATTGTGAATATAATGTATACCACTGAATTGTAGACTTAAAAATGGTTAAATGACGTTTTACTTTATATATATTTTACACAATAAAATAATCATTTAAGATATCAAAATAAATAAGAATGATTCAAAAACTAAAATATCTACTCTTAGCATTATAACCCTATATTTTCTTTTAGAAATTCTGTTCTCTATTTGACAAAAAATAAATATTGGAAAGCAAAGTAAGGGAATTAAGTTAATTAGTTATAAATAAATATACAAAAATCATAAGCTTTTCTGTATGTATTATCAATAATTTTTAGAAGGCATGTTGAGATAAAATGATCTTACACAAATAGTAACAAAATATAAAATTCCTTTGAGAAAACTTTAAAAAACTATGCAGAATCTACATGAAAAACACTATAAAGATTTTCTAAGGAGCTTAATTAAAGACAAAAGAAATTGAAGAGCTACAAGTCCCTAGTGAAAAGATTCAATAGTAAAGATGACAATTTTCTCCAAAATTATTCTGTAAATTTATTGGAATTTTTATCAAAGTGCCAAGCATATTTTTTAATCTGAAAAATTATTTTAAAGTTTATCTCAAAATATAAATGGTTAAGAACAACCAAGAAAATATTGAGAAAGAATAAAGAGAGAGTATTTGAATTCTGCTACATTAAAACTTACAAAGTTACAATCATAAAGAATAATATTTTTAGGGAAATATGAAAAATGTATTGATAATTTTTTTAAAAGCAGTGTAAAAATAATGTTTTTTTTAAAAAAATGAAATAAGATCTTGTGTCTGCATATGACTATGGAAAAGATAGTCTCTACTGTTAGCATCTGAGTATACAAATTTCCAATATTTTCTCTGTTTACTTTCTTATAGTGAAAATATGCTTTTAACCTACTTCTTTACTCACCTACATCTTATAAACATTCTTTTTTCTTTTTTTATTAGATGACTTTAATAATTTTATGATTTTTCCATTGTATGGATGTACTAGAGTTTACTTAATCTATTGTTTTTGGAACATTTAGATTGTTTCTAATTATAAATAATACTATTTATAGCATCTTTTCTATAACTCTTTCTGCACAGCTGCATACTTTCTTAGACTAACTGCCGAGACCTGAAATGGCTGGGTCAAATGTGGTATGCATATTACCCTAGTAAGGTTGTAATGGTCTATAATACGATATCGTGAGAGTGCCTCTTTTTCCCAATCCTGTTTCCATCACTGAGTATTAAATTTTCA
The DNA here is from genome assembly GCF_020826845.1 of Diceros bicornis minor. Classification (NCBI taxonomy): domain Eukaryota; kingdom Metazoa; phylum Chordata; class Mammalia; order Perissodactyla; family Rhinocerotidae; genus Diceros; species Diceros bicornis. The sequence continues at coordinate 7,632,679 of NC_080778.1, read as the reverse complement.
AAAACTTTTAGTTAATATGATATTCAAAATTATAAAGTAGTTTTATTTCACTTGATTACCAATGAACTTGAACATTCTAGAATAGTGATGGTTCATTTACATTTATTAATTTGTCTATTATCTATTCATATATTTTGCCCATTTTTAATTAGCAGATTCAGCCTTTTATTGGTTTGTGATAGCTATTTGTATATCAAGAATGTCAACGTTTATAGCATATGTCAAAAATATTTTTTAGAATTTATTGTTTGCTTTTTCATTTTGTTTGGTGTTTCCAGTTTTGAAAGAAGAGGTAGAAATGTTTCCATTTTTCCTGATTTCACAATAGGGAATCATATCTAATAGAAAATATTCTCACTTTGCAAAAATCATAGCAATAGTGGATTTTATACTTGAGAAAATCATGTGTGTAACTTATAACCATCTAAGATGAATGTTTTACCACTTTGACTTTAAATTATTTTTTCCTTGTTCTTCAGCAATTTCTGCATATCTGGAGGCCCTAACTTGTTGATTATACTTGAAGGCAGTAAGCAGTACAATAGAAATCCAATTTTCTGAATAGAAAGTTTCCACTGGTTGATCTATAATGTCAGTAGATTTCTATGTTATACCCTTTTCAAAACCTTAAATCTTGAGTTCAAAGTCCTCACTTATGTCTTGACAATAGCTTTCAGGCCCATCAACACAAGAATAAACACAATTCTTCTCTTTCAAGCTACAGAATAATATTCTCTTTATATCTGTTAACATAGTTTTTCAAAGGAAAAGAACTTTGTTTCAAAAAAAAAATCTCTTTTTTATTTAATGCCATTGGGACAGTAAGAACAAAAAGACTTCTAACTTAATGGTTTGTCTTAATTCCCCAAGAATGAGGAAGAAAAATAGAGGAACTCAAGTGGAAATGGGCAATGTAAAAAAATCTCTCTTGGATAAAGTTAAGGGGCTTTTGTAGGGCATACCCTGGCTTTATTTCACAGCAACTGCAGAGGTTTTAGAGCCATTCCTGGTCATTTAGGAGGACTCAGAGTTCCATTTTAGATATCATTAAGAGTATTGATTCCAGCATTTTTCTTGTCAGTCATTGACAATCCAATAACATTTATCACAACCGCATTAATTCAATTGGGGTTGCAATTAAATGAAATAATAAGAATTTCCTAGTAGCTATTATTACTACCCATGGTGAGACAGATCGTTAATTTATCCCCAAGTGATCAATTAGTTATAGGCATAAACCTAATATAGGTATAAACACATAGTCATAAACCTAATCAACAGAAGTTTATGTTATTATTACTCATATATATGTATATATATACACATGTGTAAAGCTCACTCCTTAATCGATATATTCTATATGGCAAAACTCTTCTTTAACATTGGTAGCAGATGAGCATACTCTATCCTGTTTTATTGCAAGCTTTGGCATGTATACCCTAAGAGAAGAACACTGTGATAAGCCAGCATTTAGTAGACAAAATGAGTACTAAAATCTTTTCTGCAATCACCAGATGGGTTCTACCCATGCTCAGGTAGCTATCTCTTCTAATACCTTCAGTAGGTTTTCCTACTTGTGACTTTATAGTGTCAACAGAAAGGCTTTCTTGAAAAAAACAAAACACAAAAAATGGAATGAGAATTATGTCCACCCAATTTTACATTTATTTTAATATGTAAAAAAAAACCCAACAAACAACACATCCATGTGGTTCTGTTTCAATGTCTAATCCTTTCTCACTAAGGAGTTTATAAAACAGTTAGCTGGATGTGGCTATGAGTCCTTTTTAAAAAGTGGAATGAGACAGAGGGATGAGTAGAGAGAAAAGGCGGAAACCCAGGATCTTAAACATCTGATTCGGTTTGCTTGATGAAGCAAGAGGGGACCTAGAGATCTTTTAGCTTGGGAAAAAGTACTACAGCCTTACCCTCCTTTTATACACATCTACACACATCCACATACTTCTTCTCATCACTTATAAATGATTCCAAGAAAAACATATGCAATGATAAACCATTTAGAAGACTATTGTTGCGCTCTCTGGGGCTTTGGTCCCACATCTCTAAGTAGATCTTTATCCTTATGAGCTGGAGTAGACCTTGTGGTAAGAAGGACTCCTTTATCCAAAAGGGGGCAGTCTCTAGCATGCTGTTCCCTTTCCTGGAATACTCTTCACCTAAGTAACATCTGTTCATCCTTTGGGTCTGTCTCTGTGTCTGGGAACCTTCCCTTCTCTCTAGACTGGGCTGGATGCCCCTTTCTATTTGCTGTTTAAATACCCTATTCTTCTTAAGAATACTCATCACACTTACAAGATTTGTTTAATATCTTCTTCCATAGTATACTTTAAGTCCCAGTGGGATAAGCACAATGTCTGTCTTTTTCACTTCTGTATCTCCAATTCCTAAAATAGTGACTGGCACATAATACATTCTTAATAAATATTTTAATGAATAAGATTAAGTAAACTAATAGATGTAAAGTGCTCAGTTTAACTCCTGGCATATAGAGGTGCTCAGTATACGTTAGCTACTAGTATATGAACCATCACACAGATCTGTGCCGTCCTCAAACCTGAACACATTGAGCTTCATCAATAGACTTTTTGAAAGTATGTCCACTGTCCATAATCCCCAGAACTACATTTCTGCAGGCTCCTGGTTCTCTTCTGTTAAACTGAGCTGGGTCAGGAGGCAGGGGGTGGTAACGCTTGGCTTCCTGAAAAGACAAAACAACCCTTAGATTGGATAATACCAGAAAAAGAGCCACTGTGAGACAAGCAACTTGCCCTTCTCCGTCTCACCTTCCCATGGTTCTCTGAAGCTCTGCTCTTAAAAATCTCATTACTATGGCTTTTAGGCTAACTTATAGCATTCTATTTTTAGTTGTTTTTTCAGAATATATAGTATGGCCTACAATGTACCTAATGCTGTAGTAATGAGCCAACATGAAATTGAATTCCATAGGTATACTTAGGTTGCTTCTCTGAGTTAAAGCTGAGCCATCTCTATGCATTACATTTGTGTTCACTTTCAAATCAAACAAGAATGTAGTCTGAACTGGACCAGAAGGGGTAGAGCTGCCCATAGGTGATTTTATGCCCCAACACCCATTTGTTGCTGGAGGAAATGAAGCTGACTACAATTTATTTTTAAAAACTTCCTGGTGATTCCATAGGAAATAGCTGTGAAACCACTAAACTATACCTTATATACTTGGATTTTTAATTGAGAATTCAGTTTGGTTCAAACTTATCCTGTCATCCTTGTGCCTGGATAGTTTGTACTTTATACTGTCGAAAATTGGGTGGGAGGGGACTCTGAACTCTTTGAGCAGGTGGTGAGATCATCAGATATGCTCTAGGAAGGTTAATCCAGCAGCAGTGTGAAAAGATGGATTGGAGGAGTGGAGAAAGACAGAAAGAAGGGAGGTCAGTTAGGAGGGCATGACAGTGCTCCAGTGGAGGAGCTCAAGCACCAGGACCAGAGTAGAGGTGGTGAGGATGGAGACCCAGGACCAGAGGAGTGGCGGTGAGGATGGAAGCCCAGGACCAGAGGAGTGGCGGTGAGGATGGAGAGACCAGAAGAGTGCTGGTGAGGATGGAAACCCAGGACCAGAGGAGTGGTGGTGAGGATGGAGAGACCAGAGTAGAGGTGGTGAGGATGGAAACCCAGGACCAGAGGAGTGGCGGTGAGGATGGAGAGACCAGAGGAGTGCTGGTGAGGATGGAAACCCAGGACCAGAGGAGTGGCGGTGAGGATGGGGAGACCAGAGGAGTGGCGGTGAGGATGGGGAGACCAGAGGAGTGGCGGTGAGGATGGAGACCCAGGACCAGATGAGTGGCGGTGAGGATGGAGAGTCCAGAGGAGTGGCGGTGAGGATGGAGAGACCAGAGTAGAGGTGGTGAGGATGGAAACCCAGGACCAGAGGAGTGGCGGTGAGGATGGAGAGTCCAGAGGAGTGGCGGTGAGGATGGAGAGACCAGAGTAGAGGTGGTGAGGATGGAGACCCAGGACCAGAGTAGAGGTGGTGAGGATGGAGAGACCAGAGGAGTGGCGGTGAGGATGGAGACCCAGGACCAGAGGAGTGGCGGTGAGGATGGAGAGTCCAGAGGAGTGGCGGTGAGGATGGAGAGACCAGAGTAGAGGTGGTGAGGATGGAAACCCAGGACCAGAGGAGTGGCGGTGAGGATGGAGAGACCAGAGTAGAGGTGGTGAGGATGGAAACCCAGGACCAGAGGAGTGGCGGTGAGGATGGAGAGACCAGAGGAGTGCTGGTGAGGATGGAAACCCAGGACCAGAGGAGTGGCGGTGAGGATGGGGAGACCAGAGGAGTGGCGGTGAGGATGGGGAGACCAGAGGAGTGGCGGTGAGGATGGAGACCCAGGACCAGAGGAGTGGCGGTGAGGATGGAGAGTCCAGAGGAGTGGCGGTGAGGATGGAGAGACCAGAGTAGAGGTGGTGAGGATGGAAACCCAGGACCAGAGGAGTGGCGGTGAGGATGGAGAGTCCAGAGGAGTGGCGGTGAGGATGGAGAGACCAGAGTAGAGGTGGTGAGGATGGAGACCCAGGACCAGAGTAGAGGTGGTGAGGATGGAGAGACCAGAGGAGTGGCGGTGAGGATGGAGACCCAGGACCAGAGGAGTGGCGGTGAGGATGGAGAGACCAGAGGAGTGCTGGTGAGGATGGAAACCCAGGACCAGAGGAGTGCTGGTGAGGACGGAGAGACCAGAGGAGTGGCGGTGAGGATGGAGACCCAGGACCAGAGGAGTGGCGGTGAGGATGGAGAGACCAGAGGAGTGGCGGTGAGGATGGAGACCCAGGACCAGAGGAGTGGCGGTGAGGATGGAGAGACCAGAGGAGTGCTGGTGAGGATGGAAACCCAGGACCAGAGGAGTGCTGGTGAGGACGGAGAGACCAGAGGAGTGCTGGTGAGGATGGAGACCCAGGACCAGAGTAGAGGTGGTGAGCATGGAGAGACCAGAGGAGTGCTGGTGAGGATGGAGAGGCCAGAGGAGTGGCGGTGAGGATGGAGACCCAGGACCAGAGGAGTGGCAGTGAGGATGGAGAGACCAGAGAAGCGCTGGTGAGGATGGGGAGGAGGACACAAATTCAAGAGCTGCTACAGAGGCATAACAACATGAGTTTGCAACAAGAAGAATGGGAAAGATGATAAACAGCTTTTGACCCTGGGTACCTGGAAGCCTGATTGTATCCTTACTAAATATGGGGAACATGGTTAAAAGAGAAAGTTTCTGGGGGAAACATCTTTGAAACAAACTAAATTTGAGATGCTGGCAAGATCCGGGCTATTGGAAATGTGAGCTGGAGTTCAAAAACAATGTCAGGACTGCCTCACAGGTATGTTGACCGTAGTGTCATCTCTTTTGATAGCCTAGTTCTTTTGATCCCTCTATAAAAGACACATACTTTAGGGTCATAGTCAATCTTTTCTTTAGAAGGTAGGACATCTTACAAATAAGAGCCTTTGACTTTGTCTTAGAGTAGTCTAGGTCGTCACAGTTCTCACCTTTGACATTCTATCATAGATGCTCTTCTATTTAAATCCTGGAACTTTTAGTCATCTTAGAAAGTAAATAACAGGTTCCCATGGCTGAGGAATCTGAGACCAAGAGAGTGTGGAGGAGTTGGCCAAGTTCATATAGCCACTTACCAGTGTCCTGAGCCCTGGCCCTCTGCCTTCCCCAGTGGAGCAAATAGTGCCTTCCAGACTCGGCAAGTGGGGGAGCAGCTGGTACTTACTGTCTCCTGTCCTGTCTCTGCAGCACAGCTTGTCGCTGTGCGTTCGGCATTGTTCTTTCATTTCATATTCCTTTGGTCTGTTAGTTATTTACTATTGATTCCTTCTAAAGTTCTGAGCATTTAAAAATCTTGCTTTTCTTCTCTACTTTCTTGAGAGTGTACATAGAGTCACTTTATGTTCATTTCTACCAAGAATATTCTCTGTGTTTGTAACCAGCCTATAGTTTCTACTGACACACACCATACTCAATCCCCTCTTCCCAAATTTAAGAATAGCATGGATTATTAACTGAAAGGGATTGTTGCATAAAAAGGTATCTGTTGTCAACCTTCGTGGGGTCCTTTAACTTCACCGACACTAACTGATCTTTTATCTTTCATGCTGCCTATCCATCACCAGCCTCTTCTTTGAAGGACAATGAGCTGCTTTTTTAGGGTTAGTGAGGAATTAGTACAAGTTGGGAGAACAGAGAACACACAAACAAGATCCTGTTTATAATATTAAAGACTGCAGTGCATCATTCAAAGCTGTAATAATAAAGGCTCATCCCATTGGTGAACCCCAATAGAGTACAATTTAATTAAATGGTCCATGAGATGGCTTTACCTTAACTTTGTAGAAATTAATGCTTTTTATTTTTCACTTGTTTCTTTTCCTACTGTATAGATGCTCTGAACCTCCGAAACCGACAGGTCATCTGTGTCACTCTCAAAGTCCTCCAGCATCTAGTTGTGTCAGCTGAGATGGTGGGTGAAGCTTTGGTGCCCTATTACCGTCAAATCCTCCCTATCCTGAACATCTTTAAGAATATGAATGGTGAGTTATCCCAGGAGTCAAAATGTCTTTTAAGCCCTAAAAAAAAGGGAGTGGTTTGAAGTGGAGTTAATTAGCAACACATTTAGGATTTATTATTGCATATAAACCAAGATGCATTTAGAAATCTAAATAGCATAACTCCCACCCCTTCTCTCGCTACTCCCTAGGGAAACAGTAAAATTAACAATTTCATTTATTACTCCTCACACGTACAGCTTACTTATTCAGTTCAGAAGCGCTGAAGCAGTTCTATAATCTTCCAATAATTAAATTGTAAAGTTTTTTTAATAGTCTTTTGAATACATTAGTAGGTTTTCAGTTTGTCCTTTCTCTTAATAGTAATTCTACCTTTAGATACTTCCTGTTAAAATTGTAGTCAGTTATTAATTGGTTTAAGATGAATTTTTTTAAAGCAATATTATTGAAATCTGATGCACGTAGTTTGGAGAGTTTTAATATATGTTCTCTCATTTAAAAAAATGAAAAATTGATAATTTGTAGTTACTTAGTTGAAGGTGAATACTAATTAGAAATATATATGTGCTTATCCATTTATTTAAAAAAATGTTATCCATAAGCCTTGGAAAGCACTGATGAGATCAGATGAATCACCTTCATCCAAACAAAGGTATTAGCAAGTTTTGGTGATCTCTAGGCAGGAAGTGGATGTATGTCTGTTCATTGAGAGTATGATTTTCCTTTGACGGCTCTTGAAACAATGTGAATCTAATTTTCTTTATGCTGCTAACTTTGAAGTTCCATACTTCTCATATGCACAGTGAAGTCAACATTTGAAGTTAATCCCTGGCAGCCATGTAAATAAATGAATGATTTAGTGGAACGCTGCATGAAAATTTTGCGACATGATCTACTCATGGTACATACAAAAAAAATCAAACAAAAGACTGAGTGTGTGGCAGCTCCCATCTCATAAAAGTCTTTTGTTTGGAATCACCATTTTTTTATATTGGTCCTAAATTGCTATTACTCTCCTTAATCAGGCAGACTATTCAGGAAATCATGGAATCCTCAGAAAGTCTTTAAACTGTCTTTCAATAGTAAGAATTACTTATATGTTTAACATTAAACATATTTAGTAAAAAGGACTGAAGCTGGGGTTATGGGAGATTAATAATGCTCATAATTGAGTGAGCTGATATCCATTTTGAAATACCTAAAAGCTATAAAGTTACTGCGAACATTTAGACAAGATGGTTACTCTTTCATGAAAGTAAAAATTGGGTGTTAGTAATTGAGTCTCTTGTGATCTAAAATGAAAGTTTTAGGAAAAGCATTTCTACTTTATGGAAAATACTTATTTAAATATCCTTAACTCATAATTTATATTTTTACTATATGGCATTGACTCCACGTGTGCACATTGTTCAATTATGATTCATAAAAGAAACTCTAAGTTCATCAATTATGTTTAGACTCTAGTTAACTTGAGGGAAATAGAGATAGAAATGATAGAGATAGAGATAGAGAAAGAAAAAGAGAAAGAGATAGAGATAGTGATAGAGATAGAGACAGAGAGAGAGAGAGAGATAGAGTTAGAGATAGAGACAGCTAGAGATAGAGATAGAGATGAGAGAGCTAGAGTTATTAAAGTAATGGAAGAATTAGGGAACAGCCATCCGCAGAAGTCTCAATTACAGTGAACATTTTTGAAGTGTGTGATTTGCAACTGTGTCCTCAATAATCCTCACAGCAACCTATGATATGTATACTATGACTTTCTCCACTTCTTCATTGCAACAGTTGCCTCTGTAACTTTTCTCCTATATAAACATTTGTTTCTGTGCTTGACCGTCGTGGAAGAGAGCACTAACACATTGCCCCTCCTGTATTTGAGTAGGAGTTGGTACATACTTAGCGCTATGTTGTCCTACAGTAGAATCTGGAACCTAAATCTAAGCATCATTTTGTATCTTTGTATAAAAGAAGAAACAGAGTGATATTCAAAAGACAACTAGAATCTCCCGCATCCTCAAGGAGACCTGTGCAGAAGAATAAGCACAGCTGCCACGAAGATAAATCTCGTTGGGAGCTCTAGACTACTAAACAAAAACAATTGGTTTCTACATCTTCCTCATTATACTTTCTATTTAATTCTTTAACTGACAAATGTTCATAAGCTTAAGAAAAGAAGTGATTGGCTTTCAGAATATATCCCTATGTAGATTTTGTCAATTTGGGGAATTTGGACTTTATACCATAGCCTTAATTGGTCCCAAACATAGCTAATTATTTTGGAACATTTCTAAATGCATGTACCAGGAATTCTACATCCAACTATTTTTCTGCTTAATATCTTTCTGACATTTGAGGGGAAAGAAAATATTAGCTTCAGGTTCATTTTCTACTTATCTTAGAAACCTGTCAGTATAATGCCAGAATGTAGTTTGCTGAATTTCCAGAGGGTCATATTACAAAATTGGAGTATTCTAGCTACAAAGCTTAAAACTATTCTTCAAAGTGGCTATGTTACCAGAGAGCCATTTCTATCGGAAGAAGATTATCACAGAATTTCCAGTTACAATAGTATTTTCAGTATAAAAATAATTTAGCTTTAACAGCATTTTACTAAATCCTGCTTTATGATTATAGATATTTTATTCATATTCACAGACCATATATAGTTGTTTTATTTAAGCAGATGTCTTTAGTAACAGATATATTTATTTACAATTAAAATTATATCAGAAATTTACAGCACGTAGCATTAGAAAAAAATTTATCCTCAGTTTCAGTGCATTTGTGAGCAATTTTACATGTTTCTGTTTCTCCTTTTCCCTACTTTCACATAACTCAATGTCTTGTTAAATTCAGATTCAAACATATTTCTTTCAAGTCCCACCACAAAATCTTTTTGAGAATGAGATCAGACATAAATGACGAAAGAAAGAAAGAATGAATGAATGAGAGACTATTCCTTCAAATATAATGACCTTGTCGTTCTGTCAGTAGTCCCTCGAAGTACAAGCTTTAGCTTAAATCTACTGCCTGCTCCTTTTTGCAATTTCTGTCCTATTTCAGTGTCGACTAGACTTTCTCTGAAATGAGCGGTGGGGCTGAGTCACTGGAGACTGGACAGTCTTCTCAGAGAAGCAGTGGGAAATAAGGTAGAGCAGGGGAGGAGCAGATGATGCTGGCAGCACCAATTTATGCCCCATCTACACTTCTATAAGTATTAAAACTTATAACCAGCCCCGCAAGATCAGTCCTGTTCTAGGAGAAAGAGTGGCTTTGTATTTCTATTTATGAATAATATTTTTTCATGGGGTTTAATTAGGCTACAGTTAAAAAAAACAACAGATAAATCTAAGAAGTGAATTGTAATGTAGAATAAAGAGTAGTATTTTGGAGCCAGAAGAGATGTGACCTTAGACAACTCATGTAACTTCTCTGAACTCAAATTGCTTCATCTAAGCAAAATATTTATAACAATGCCTTTTTTGTAGAGTTGGCATGACAATTCAAGATAATGTATCCATAGCCTCTTCTTGTAGAGCCTGGCCTTGACTGGGTATTAAAGGAGGTAGCCATTATTATCATACAACGTTATATATATATACAATATTACGTACATATATTATTATATGATATTATATGCAAAAATAGCAACACAATATAAATTATTATATAGCAACACCAATAGGCGATTGAATGTGTTGTGTCCCTCTGTTGGGTAACTCATCCCCTTGGCCCTTCTGTGACCCTGGGAATGAGGCACGGCCTCCTGATTCTCTAGCTGCAGCAACTCTTTTGCTTTGAAGGATCCATCTTGCCTCTGATTGCCAAATGCCAGGTGAGTGGCCAGATAAGTTAAGGATTCTGGGATTCATTCAAGGATAACTGGTTTTCAAATCCGTCCCTTCCTGGTTTAATCTTTAAGCTCGAATATGAGACTAATGTTTTGGGGAACATCATATTTACAAAAAGAAGCCTGAGTATAACAAGCAAGGGCTGCCTGGGCCAGGGTTCTATTTGGAAGATCCAAACTAGTATCTAAGCTTTTCAGCTGGTTTTCCCTAATTCTAAACAACAAATTTTGGATATCTGAGACACGCTGTCTTTCCAGTCACTGCTTTGGGATGAAAGAGAAAGAAGAATTTCTATAATAGCAATTTCTTCTTTTCTGTGTTCTTTCACAAATGTTATTAAAGGTTAGAGAAAATTAAGACAATAGGAATGTTCAATTTATAGCTTTCAGAGATGAAACTACAAAATTAATGATGTAGTGTATTACATTGGAGAAGCATGAGCCAATAAATGGCATTAAAACATTTACAGCTAAAATATTGGGCTCTGCCAACAGATTAGAGCTAGCCAACAACCTTAAAAATAATAAGAATTGGAGGCAATGCTTATTTTGATTCCTTTGTCCCTAAATACAGCAAAAGCCCTCGAGCAGCCTCTGCCTGAGACAGTCCAGAGACTCCAGGTGTCAGTGACTCGAATGGCACCGTAAGTTTATGCCACGGAGTACGCAAACATAAACGTAATAATGCAGTAACATGTTCCCATGTATGTGCAAATCACATATGGACCCACACGTGTAGAGGTATCTAGGATAGTTCTTAGATGGATGCCGCAATAGACTAATGAAAGTCCATGAAAAGGGATTTAAAATTTTTAATTCAAATTCAGATACATTACAACATATAGGTAGTGAGAATGCATTAAATTTGCAAAACTTTAAAATGTTTGTACCAAGGCTTTGATCCTGAAACTTAAGTAGTTTCTGAAAAACAGAAACAATTGTTTTATGCTGATAATCTTTTAAAACAACTTCTCGTGAGAACCTAGGCATTCTCCGTCAACCTGTTTCAAACCCTCTAGATATTTCTGTGAGTCCTGTGGGACATATTCTCATGGTCCTTTAAAATGCTGATGAATTTTTGGGAGTGATTGTTTCCCAAAAAGAACCTTTAGTTTTTTGTCTCATAATTGACTTGTCTTTCACAGCTTTAAATTTAATTTTGGAATTAAGATTTGTTCCGCATGGAATTCTGTAGAATTTTGTGTATGATTTATATTTTAGAAATTTACTTCAAAGTTCCTTTGAAATCATTTGGTTTATTAGATATGAAAGCATTTGAATGTCCTAGGTTTATTGAGGAAAGTATTAGAACTACCACTTCCCAATTTCTCAAAGTTAGATTTGGAATGCTCATGTATATTTCTAATCTCTTCTAAGTTTTCTTCCACTCAGTCTTAACTAGTTGGTCTGAAGAGAATCCTAGAATCATGACAAAGCTTGCAGATTCGTGTAGGGGCTCTTGGGTCTGCACCTCTCTCCAATTTACTAAACTATAATGTATTAGACTGTTGTTTCCACAAGGACAAAATGCTTGCATTGGGCTTTGTTTTTACTATGCAGAGTGTGGCGCACCTAGCAGAATTAGGTGCTGAATATGTATTTTTGTGGAATTTATTCCCTAACCCAGTCTGCATGACCAGTGCTTGTTTATTCGGTCCTGTCCCAAGTAGCTTCACTATTTCATGAGGCGGCCCATTCTACTTCCAAAAAGATAGGCCCTTCCTACATTGAATTGAAATCTATGCTTAATATTCTATCTGATCTCTCTCTCTAATCTAAACTACACAGAGTAATGTCTGATCCCTTTCCCAAATAGCAGGGCCTCAAAAAATTATATAAAACATTCCTTCCTCCACAGTCTTCACTTCTCCAAGTTCAATGTCCCTTCTTCTTCCAAACATTCTTTATAAGCAGAGCTTCCAAAGCCTCACAAGTCTCAGGGGATGGGGAGGGAGACCCCGTATATCTGCAAACACTGATAGCTGTGCAGTGATCTAAGAGAGCAGCCCAAGGGACCGATGGTCCTGGGAAAAGTCAAGGCTTCTATATCCTTGATGCACCTCACACTTGGTCAACCCATAAGATGACCTTCTTACTATTACGAAATCTGCAAATGTTTACTAAATAAATTTCCTCTTCTCTCAGACTGCTTCATTCAAGTTTATTTTCAACCCAATTCACTTGTAAAACCCATATTGGGAGCAGTCACTACTATAAATTGCCTCTGTATCTGCTCTTCTTTCTAGACCTCCCTGGTTGCATAGGCCAAGAGGGAAAAGTCATTCTCAGAGTTGTCTATCTGTATCTAGAGACATATGACCTGGCAGGGTGATGACCAAGGAAATCAGAATCAAGTTCTGCAGCTGTGTATTAGTTTCCCAGGGCTTCCCAACAAATTGCCACAAACTGGGTGGCTTAAACAAGAGAAATTTATTATCTCACAGTTCTGGAGGCCAGAAGTCCAAAATCAAGGTGTCGGCAGAGCCATGCTCTCCAGTCTCTAGGGAGGAATCCATTCCATGTCACTCTGCTGGCATCTGGCGGTGCCAGCAATCCTTGGCTTATAGATGCATCACTCCAATCGCTGCCTCCATCTCCACGTGACATTTCCCCTGTGTGCCTGTCTCTGTCTCTTCTCTTCGTATAAGGACACAAGTCCCTGTAAGGATTGGATTAAGGGCCCACCCTACTCCAGTATGACCTCATCCTAACTTTACTAATTACATTGGCAAAGACCAATTTTCAAAGAAAGCCACATTCAGAGGTTCCAGAAAGGACATGAATTTGGGGGGACACTATTCAACTCAGGACAGGCTGTGTAACCCTTTCCCAGGGTGTGTGGAGATAAAATCTGTCTTTGATAAGTAAAGCTAGAGGTTTGTGTGCCTGCCGCTGCCTCACATTGCCACAACAACTGACAGTGGCCTCGCTCTGCAAGGCCTAATGCGAACTCCCCCTTTCAAGAACAACAAATCCTCCCCCTTTTCCTTTCAGCAGAAAGAGTTTGTTCAGTTAAGAAAGGAAAAGAGTCTGGGTAAGTTTTGAGTAGAGGAGATGGCAGGGAATTGATTTTTTTATTCCTTCAGTGATGCTGCCAACTAACCAGAGAGAGGTAAGCAAATGCTCCCACAGGTCTGGGTGTTGCCCTGGCTATCCCACAGACACCCAATGGTGCAGCTGCCGCCATCCTTCCGGAGGGCCCCAGGGGCCCACTCAGGGTGGCGCACCGCATGGCCTGTGCCTGTCCCTACCCAACCAGATGGGCAGGAGGTCAGGGCACTCTGTTCCTGAATGGGGTTTGGACCAATACATCGAGGTTCCCCTGGTGGACAAGGACAGATGGAACGATACGTGGAAAAACAAGAAATGGGATAGCGTTTAAGAGCAAAGACTGTGGCATCAGGTCTCCTGGGTTTGAATACTGGCTCGGGGTTTACCAGCTGTGCGACTTAACGGGTTACATAACTATTCTGTGCCTCAGTCTCCTTACTTTGAAAAGTAAGTTGTTGGGGAGATTAAAGCTCATTCACCCGCAGAGAACGGCAAAGAGGTGATTTTGCAGGAGTGTCAAGCGGGGAGGATGAGGGGAATCAATGATGGAATGGGAGCGAAATTGCTTTGCAAATTAGCAGGTGTTAGGTAAATGTTAAGAAAAGTTTATTATCTGCCACATGGGGTTGTGGAAAAAACAGTATATATGTGGTTTTGTGTGGTCTTTCCAAGAAAATTAAGTGATGTCTATTAGAATTAATATGATAATTTAGTACAGTGATAAGATGCAAAATAAATATTCAGGAATCAGTATCTTTATTTTTATATGCCAGCAGTCAGAAATACAACACAAAATATATTTTCTAGATACTAATAATGCCTATTTGCAGAAGCCTTCCATCAGAGATAAACTTTTACTGTTCACTCCCTCCCCCTATTAGATAGTTTTAGCTCCCTCTGTGGATCCCTCACTTCATTTCAGAAGAGGGCTGAAGTTTTCATCTAATCAAAAGGCCTATTTGAGAGGTTTACCAAGAATTGCCTGCCCGAATGGACTATGGAAATCTCAACCTCTTTTCCAAGACAGACATTGCTTTCAGTTTTTAAATGGCTTTTATATTTGCAGTTTCTCTGTATAAATCTTTCCAAATCTTAGAGTCCAGTTCCATCCTGGGCATCCCAGGGGCACTTGCATTAGCTCCGTCATTCTAGTTTAACCACTGCTCCCACCCTGTAACTTACCTAAAGGGAGCAGACTGTCAGAAAAACACTGAATTGCAGACAAATTCACATCCCAGACACATCTCAATAGTCCCTGGACCGATGGCAAGTTCGGTGTATCTAGAACGACTTTCCTGTGTAAATCCCATTAATCATTTCTAAACTAAAGTAAAATGGCTGCTGTTGTATGGAATTAAGGCTTGAGATGGGACTACAACTGGCTGTCTGTGCCCCACCACTTGCTTGTTGGAATGGGCCATGTGACCTAGACCCTTGGTTCTTGACCTTGAGCAAGCATCCTAAACCCAGTCCAGCGACTCCCAGAAGATACCACGTATTTTTTCTCCAGAAATAAACTCAAACATCACTCCCTCTCAGAAACCTTCTTTGATCCCTCTCTGACTAGCAGAATGCATTGCCTCTCCTCTAGGTCTTCCCAACATCTCTCGTGCTGTGTAGAGATTCTATTTCCTGTGTCTGTCTCAAGTAGCCCGGGAGGGTCCAGATGCAGGGAGAGAGTGGGGACCACTGGCTATTTGTTCAACCTGTCTGCAAAGCCATGTTTGAAATGTGTGCTTTGTCATCCCTCCTTCCACCTCTGAGGTGCTTCAAAAGGGATCCACAGACAAAATGATGGGATTCCAGTTGGTTCCCAGTCCTTGGGAACAGTAACATCCCACTGCCAACTGGAAAGTGGCACGTTTCTGAATAAGAGACTTTCACCAGTTCCGCTAAGGCCTTTGGGGTATGCCTACAGAAATCTGTATAATATGTATTTAAAACCTCAAGACGGGCCCCAAATGAGCAAGCAAGCAGATATCTGCCCAAGAGAAAACAATGTTCTTTTCTATTTATCCAACAGAAAGTTTTACTTAATCCGAGCAGGAAAGCACAGAGTGATTTCTAAAGCTTTAACTTAAGGCGGCTCCTATATTCAGTCACATCATAATTTGTACTTTTTAAATCACTCAAATATCGCCTGTTCTGGACTTGCTGATAGCTAAGGTCTCATTCTCATTTTCCTTTATATGCAAATCTTTTATGAGCACCAACAAATGACTTTTTAGAGGTGTCTATGTGGACATTGCAGAGAAAATAAGAATGTCACCAGTGTAATTGTTATGTTGAATAGTCACTATTCATGACATAATTAAAAGGCAAGTTTAAAAGGGGATTGGAGACAAAAAAAAATAAGCTTTATTCAGTGGGGGAGCCTTTCCCTGACTGCATGAAACTTAACAGGAGCCTTAATTGTTCCACTCGCTTATAAGATCCACAGGCGCCTTGGATCACACACACTATCCAGTGCTTAGAATCGCTTCTTTAACAGATTGATCAAAACTCCAAACTTGACTGAACCCTCAAATATTCTCCCCTTCCTGAGCTCAGATCTGCTCCAGGCTGGAAGCTTGCAGTGGGAAAATGGGGTGTGGTGGGCTTTACCTCTATTTCTCTGCCTTATATGTTGTCACCTACCCCCCCAACCTTGCCTACCTAGGTTTTGTCCCACAGGGTTGTCAGGGTGGGAGAGGCAGACTGCGAGGAGAGAGGAGGTTCTTACTGACTGACACTATCCTGAGCTGGCATCATGCTCCCTAGGGCCTGGCAGGTGTGTAAGGCTGATTGTCTCTTGTGGAACCTGGCTGTGCGCTTTTCAGTGATCCCACCATGACAGGCGCTCTCCATTCTCCATGTTCACTTGTGACTCCTTCCTCAGCCCCTAGATTTCCTGCGTTCACCTCAGCTTCTTGTGCTCAGGATCCTCTGCCCTTAGAGAAAGCCCTGTTACACAGGATCAAAATGACCCCAGACTAGTGCTCCCTCCCACATAAAAAGTATACTCACCCGGGGCACTAACAACTTTGAGAGTGCAAGCCATCTCCGTCCTCCAGTCCTGCTGTCATGCACTCCATCCGATTCTCAGTCGTGAGGAAGACCCAGAAATTTCTGTTGCTCCACTGTTGGGAACACTGTCAGAGCTTTCCAGACGGTTCAACCAGCCCAATGGGATTGCAACCTTAAAAAAGAAACTCTCCTCACTGTCTTCTCACCACACCTGGGCTCTCTTTAAAAGCCTTCGTCTATCCAGTTGTGGATCTGGCCCTCCGAAACTCCCTCAGTCATGCTGTTGATGGAGTGCTGGCCCCACGCTCACCTTGGCCCCGCAGTTCACACGAGTCGGGAGTACCCCATTTCACCTCCCCGCCACACTGGTTTTGGTTTACTTGAGCCAAACAAAACTGTGGGAGGAATTTTCCACTTATTATGAAATCAGCTTTCCATTTTTATTGTCTTCCTCAAAAATCTATATTTTTCACATTGACAGAATGGAATGTATACAGCTCAGCATAAGCTTAACCATCAATGAAGGAGGAATTGAAAAATACAATGGACATATTTCCTTAGAAAAACTGTAAATGTTATTGATATTTCTTTGCTTGCCTGCTTTCTGTATTATATTCTCATGTACATCTTGAATTAATGTTCCAAGTAATAAAGAAAAAGTAATGGTGGCAATGTTATTATGATTAAGTTGTATTCAGATCCTTCCAAGATCAATTTACTTTTTTTTCCCCTTAAATACAGTACTTTCATATGAGCTTTTTGTGAGCCTATTTCTATCCATTTTGAGATGGCAATGAACAAAAAATGACTCTCCATTCAGTGACTTTTAGATTTTGCGTACCTACTACAAGTCTGCCTCTGCTTTCCCCAAATGAACCCTACATTCTATCTTAAAATTTATTTCTTGAGCCTTGAAGTTATCTTTATCACAAACTAAAAGACTAAGTAATGATACAATATTAAAATTTTAAAAACAAGAATGCAATTGGGCCATAGTAACAGAATTATCCAGGCAGTTTGTAGGATTGAGGTCCCTGTTTCCTGGCTGGTTGTCAACAGGGGGTAGCTCTCAACTTCTAGAGGCTGCCTGCCTTCCTGTCTCGTGGACCTCCTTCATTTTTAAAGCCAGCAATGGCGGGTCAAGTCCTTCTTGTGCTTCCAATCTCTCTGACCTCGCCCTGCCACATCTCATCTGCCCTCCTCTTCTGCTTTTAAGGGCTCGTGTGATTACATTGGGCCCACCCAGATAATCTTGGATAATCTCCCTACTTGAAGGTCAGCTGATTAGTAACCTTAATTCTATCTACAAAGTCCCTTCACAGCAGTGCCTAGACTAGTGTTTGATTGAATAACAAGAGGACAGGAATCTTGGGGGACATCTTTAGAATTGTTGTCTTTCAATGAAGTCATCCAAAAGTTGATGCCTGAGTGGCCATGACTGGGACCTTGATGTGTGTGTTCAAGAGGATATAAAATTAACTTTAAACACTTTGCAAAGGTAGCACAGCTCTACACTCCCATAATAAACTCAGAGAGGACTGAGGATGTGTAAAACCTGAATATGTGTGATAAGACACAGAGTTTAAAGGTTTTCATTGTCATTTCAGAATTGAACCACGTTATCTAACGATTCAATGATTTACATATAAGTGGAGAATAAATCAAGAAGTTCAACATGTCTTTCAAAAGATTAGCCAGTGATAAAAGAAGGGCACCCCCAGCAGAATTCGATTAGTCTATTAGCCAGTTGTGTTCTCTGTTCTACCGTATGGTTCCTTGTCACAGACAGTATATTTCATTTCCTGAGTAATTTCATCAACATTACCCAAAATTCCCACAGGCTAGCAAAAGAAAGGACAAGGAAGTATTATTTTTGGAATTGTTAAAGTTGCTTTACAGATAAAGAAGCTAAGAATTGGATCAAGTGACTTGCCCAAGGTCATATGACAGAAATGAGCCACAGCCAAGACCTCAAAAATAAATAGATCCTACCTCCAAACCTAAGTGCCAGATACTCTGGAAATGTAAATTGCTTTGCCAGAAGTAGTGGCTCTGAGGCAGTTCTGATCAACATATTTCTTTTATTTAATATACTGAAGTAAATGGAAGTTTCATTGATCCACTTTAACAATTACTATATGCCGTCGGATCAAAGCAGCTGCTGCTGATCTTCTCCACAAGTTCATGTGCATTATAAAGCAAAAATGGTTTCATATCATCAATTTCTATTGTAGGATAGCGATCAATAATAGCTTGAGAAAAACTCCGAACACAGAAAACTAGCAGCAAGTTCACCTGATTATAAGCATCAAACACAGAGTATAACTAACTCTCTACCGTAGCTCCACTCTTTCTGCCAGAAAGCATTCAAATGTATGTGCTTTTAATCCAGCAGCCTTCCTTATAATTATCGACAAAAGCAATGTACATAGTATAATCACCTTATGGACCAGGTCTTCCTAGAAGAAAGTTGTTCCCCAGCATAACTTTTGAAAAAAATGTTTGAAAGCTTCTTTTGTAGTTCATCAAATCTAAGATGTAATCAAGTGTTAAAGATACTTTGTATTTTGTGCAGCCCTGAGAAAGAAAAAAGTGTTGCCGATTAAACTATGCCATGCTATCAACATCCTGATTCAGAAATGTAAAGATGTAAAAAGTGTAACAGTGAACTATATTGAGTCTAATCAACTTGCAAAGTGAGGCATCAACTATCTTGAAAATGGACAAGTTATCGTGAATGGAGTGAACACCACGCACCATCTATTCTCTTTGGGATTTTCCTGTACATCACCTGACCTAATCCTCACAACTGATTATATAGCAAGCATTAAGACCAGTTTACAGACAAGGGAATTCAACTCAAAATTTAGGATTTTGCCCAAGGTCACTCAGGAGCAGTCAAGATTCAAATCTAAATTAGTTCAATTTGAAAAGCATTTGTTTTGTTTTCTACGAGGGTTAGAATCTCTTCTTTTCCTGCTTATGATTTCTTGGCCAGTGTGTCTACTCATTTCTTGAGACTGGACCAAGATGATAAAGGGAGAAGAGGCCAGGCCAAAGACTATATTTCAGAATACTTGGTACATGATAAAACTAACCTCTGTCAAAAATTTATAGCTAGGGGCCAGCCCCGTGGCTTAGTGGTTAAGTGTGCACACTCCACTACTGGTGGCCCGGGTTCGGATCCCGGGCGCGCACTGATGCACTGCTTCTCCGACCATGCTGGGCCACGTCCCACATACAGCAACTAGAAGGATGTGCAACTATGACATACAACTATCTACTGGGGCTTTGGGGGGAAAAATAAAGGAGGAGGATTGGCAATAGATGTTAGCTCAGAGCCGGTCTTCCTCAGCAAAAAAAAAAAAAAATTATAGCTAAATTAGATAACTAGGATCTGTCTGACCATCAGCATTCACATGCATTTTTAAAGACACAGAAATGATTTGGGATATATTAATGGATGCAAAAGTAGATATGTCTCAATTTTTGTACAGTATTCTCTGCAAAACACAGATAGTCAATAATTTAACGTTGTGAAACCAGTTGTGGGCTTCAGTCTTCCCTAATTTTTTTTTTATTTCAAAAGAGCTACTTGACAGAATAATAAATTTGAAATTCTAGCCCTAAATAAGTAGTAGAACTTTAGTTCTTCTTTATGAAAGTAGAACAAAATAATGAGAGCATTATAATGAAATTAGGAAAGTAGAATAAAATAAATATTATAAGAACAGTTTGACCGTATTTATTATAATAGACAAAGTAAAACAATTCAGAGTCTGTAGGACACATTAATTACACTGTAGTTGCTAAACTGTATGTGCAACTAATATCTAATAATTTTTCTAAACTCATAATTTAGTAATTTTTCCTTGTTTGATGATTTTGGATTGTTTTTTATTGGCTAGTGATATATGATGTTTATTTCAGAATTACTTGGGGAAAGTTAAAATAATAACTTTCTTGTGACTTTTGGAAAAATTTTAATAAGACATGGAGCAGGTTTAAACCTTACTCTTTTATGCAATTTAATTTGCACAATGTTTTGTTTCCAAACACAATTCTTTAAGAAAAGACCACTTGTTTTAGGTGGAATAGTTCACGATCTCTTTATCCTAACTAATCACATAGTTCTCTCAACAATTATTTCAAATAACAATAGATACATAGACTAAAAATTGCTGTTGCTGTTTATTCTTCATTTATTTTGCCAAATCAATAGTTTGAGTTAAGCACCGTTGTTGATTACACAGAGAACAGTGCTCTCCTAATTTTGGTAATAACTCACGGAACAACTGTTGTTATACTATCTATGATGTCTAACACGTGGCACTTAACTACATTTATTGGTGATTATGGAGAAGCACTTCTTTGAAACTATTTCTGAAAAACAGCCTACTTTCCCTTAGAATTTCCCACCTCCTTCTACTAGAAAATCTATTGCACTATTAAATTTCTCTTAGTTTCCCATATTTTAAAAAGAAAGCATAATTCATTCCAAATAAAACCTTTCCAGGGTAATAATCACTGCATATAGAAATTATTTTAGTATTGATATAGCTAAGTTTCTCTAAATAAATAATTTCCATGCCCAGCACATAATATACCAAGCATACTTGTTAAATGATAGTTTTGTAATGCAAGGATTTCCATTATAAAAACTTGTGAAATACAATCTTAACACATTTGAGGAATTAACACCCTTAGATTGTAATTGGAAGATAAGTTCTAATTACTGTTTAATTTCTTGGTGGAAAATCTTTGGCATGTATAATATAAAATTGACTCTGAAATTATGCAATTAGTATTATTAGCATTTAGCTATTCCTTTTGAAGATATGATGGCTTGATTTGTTTGGCTCAAAAAATGTTCAACCAGAAAAAAAAGTGCTTAAAATTTGGAAAATTTAAAATGTGGCTATTAATATAGTTAAATCAATGCTATGTTCAGGTGAACTGGTTCAATGTTGGGTCACTGATAAAACGGTGTATTCTATAGAAGGTACGCTGTTTGAAATGTTTTATACCAGGAAGATAAACTTTTTTAGAATTCTGTTATCCAGGCCGTGAATTAATATGCAATGTTGTGACATGATCCTGTGATCTTCAGTCAAATCAATTATGGAAAGTTGAAATCTCTTCTCATAAAAACTGATGTGTTCTTAGAACTGATTACTTGTCTAAACTATGTCTTTCATTAATAAAGATCTCTGGAAATTGTTCTGCCAATTATATTTCTAAAGTAGATATTCCTAACTGTTTTTTATTTTTTTAATGGGATTAATTGCTTATTCATTTGCCCCAGGTTTTTTGCATTATTTAAGTGTCTTAACAATGGCTAACAGCTATGTAGTTCTTTCTATGTGCCAGACACTGGGTTTGATGCTTTTCATAAATCATCTCATTTAATCCTCACAAACCCAGGGGGAGGAAAGTATCCTTAATCTAATTTAACTGATGAGGAGAGGAAAGCAGAGAGATTAAGTGCTTTGCAGGCTGTTAGTCAGTTAGCAAAAGGATACCGATAGCGTTATTCAAATGGAAAGAGGAACAAAAGTGATAATTTGTATAGTTTTCTCCATTTCATGAATACTGAGTGTTTCAACTGCACCTAATTAGGTATCTCATTACAGAGTATTAGACAAGTGATTCCAATATATTGATTTCATCTTCCAGTGTTGAAACCAGCCATGTTCTACTAATAACACTTCTAAACTAATAACACTTCTAAACTTGCAGCTTGTTCTAAAGGTTTTTTTTTTTTCATTCTTGTTACTAAATGAAAAGTAATAGTGTTCAATACTAATTATTTATTATGATTTATTTTTTTTAAATATCATGAGTGGCATTGACCTTGCTGTCCAAAACTGACCCAGATTCAGTATTTATACAATAGGGTGAAATTTTTTTACCTGGCTATAGTTTATAAAAGAGTTTTAATAAATATATAACATATACAATAATTGAGATTTTTATTGCACGTATTATGTATTTATTAAAGCTCTTTTATAGTAGTTAATTGAGCATGCACAGAGTTTTGCTGAATTTATATATCCATCCTAAAGTACCACTTGGACATCATAATATGGATAGCTTTTAAAAGTGAGAAATTTTATCCTGAAGCATACAGTTCTTCATGTGCAGTAGTTTGTTCTTTGTGTAGAAAGACTATTTTGCTGACAGTGTTAGTTTCTGAGCAGAAGTCCTCATCGTCAGCAGGACTTAACTTGAGATGCATCTAGACAATTGCAGGAAACGCACTTTAGAAAGAAGAGTGTATAAGATTTTCCATTGAAAGATGTGAATTAATTGTAACTTGGAGAAAGGAAAAAAACCCTCGTTTCACTTTTGTAAGTTTAGGGAAGATGAGTTGCTAATAACGATCAAGAAAAAAAGTCATTCTGTCTAAATTATGGCATGGTAGCTTTTCAGCTTGAATATTCAGTTATTTTGAGAGAAGAAGAGAGAGAGAAAAGGGAAAGAGAAGGGCAATGAATATGATTAGAAGCACAGAAAGAATTTTAGTAGATAGAAAGATTAAAATCTAAAACCAGAAAGACTCTTTCATTTTTTTGAAATGTAAGAAAAATATGATGAGAAATGGAAAAGCACTGAAAATGTACAGAAAGAATATCAAGTAGAGCCATCGATTTTAACTGTAGATATAAGGCAGGGATGCCATCAAAATAAAGGCCACAAAATGTAAATGAATGAAAATACCTGGTATGTAATGAAGATAATGAAGGATAGGCTCCTTGACTGTATCAGACTTAGAAGAGCTTTATTTCATCTGTGATGGGTCTCCCAACATAACCCACCTCAACAAATAGTCATCTGCCCTCCCTTAGATCCCCTGAATCACATGATGTCACAGCATCATAGTGCAACTAATGCCATTTTGAACAGTTTAACTGATAAAATCCTTTTCTTATTTAACCAAAACCTTCCTTCCTTTAATTTTTTCACTTTGATCTTCATTCTTCTATCTGTAGTTCCCACTCGAATGCTTTCCTCACATCCAGGCCCCTCTTTATTTCATGGGCTTCTGTAGATTTCTTGATGTATATTCTTCTTGTGCCCATCTTTTTGGATTTGTGATTTTGAACAAGGTATAGCTTTTCTTTGTCATATTCCAAATATACTAAGACTCAGTCTTAATTACTTCCTCATGTTGACTTTTCAAGACAACAGCTGTTTGCTGTGCTTTGTTTCTCTTTGTTTCTCCTGTTCTCTATCAATTTCTCCAAAATCCTAATGCATTGTTTGAAATTTGGTTCTTTCTTCTTACACAAGTTTGCACTTCAAATTATACCATATCCTAGATGTTTAGGAATCCTGCTTTCCTCAAAGTGTGAAAAATTAATAATTGTTGATAGTCGTTCTGTTACTTAAGTTTTAGATTTGGGATAAGTGATACTGCTTGAGGTCAAAGTCATCCACACAAATTTAATAAATGTAGGAGGTCCCTTGTCTGCACAGGGTGAAACTTAGATCACTGTTTTGGCCTGAAAGCAAAATATCACTTGGCAGAACATTGAGTCAACACTTCAACACAGTGACGTCTTGATTCTTTTTCTACCTTTTTGCTTATTACCGTTTTATTGGACAGCCCAGCTAGCTGGACTCAGTGGATGTTTCATATGGCCAAAGAAAATCTGTGATTGTATGTAAGATTTCTGTACTGGACAGCTTCTTAAAAAAAATCCAATAATCTTTCAATATTTCCTTTCCCTTGCGCTCCAAAACTCAATCATTTACCAGTCGTATTACTTTTTCATTAGCAACTTTATTTCCGTCCCGCTGTTACCAGCCTACTGCCACTGCTTTAGTTCAGCGCCTTACTATCACATCTTGTCTGTTACAGCAAATTCTTCCTTGTTCTCTGTGCAGCAAAAATCACATTCATCGTTCCATCTTGAGTTGGAAAACATCCCTGCAATTCTAGGAACAGGTATTCACCAGTCTAGAAGAATACTGGACAAGAGTGTGCTAGTAGGTTGTGGTTTTCTTTTTAAATGTTTCTATCTTTATAATCTCATGACATTATCTTGTTACTATCTATCGTGGCTAAGGGAAAATTCAACTCCCTGAGCAAGTCCTGTTCTTAATGCTGTGAAGGTTTAGCACCTATGCTCTTGGGACAGATGACACTTTTGTGAAGGAATAAATATGTCAACTGACTGAATGTTGGAAGAGAAACAAGAAGGGATTTTTAATTTGAAAAAAATTCTTTGCTTGTTAACAACATGCATAGTGATTTTATCTGTAGTTCTATGGAAACTGTTCCTGAAGAAGCATCAAGGGAGGGGAGCAAGAACCTGCTGCCTCCATAGTGAGACTGAGAAGGAAGTTGGGGCCTGAGATTTCCCACAAAGTCAACTATATGATTGGGTGATTGGAGAGACATCAAACATGAATGTCAGTTTTACACAGATGGCAGGAAAACCGCAAGACCAAGCATGATGGCTGAGATTTCTGATGTGGAGAGATTATATGCTGGATGCAGTTGTGAGAAGGTACATTTATGGAAAGAATTTAGGGAAAAAAACACAGATAGACCAGTCTTCACTGTTCAGTCTGAGAAAGGGCAGAGGAATGTCTATGGAAGGCTACTAGACCATTGTTTTACCTCTTTATGCAGAACTGTGAAGTCAGGCTGGGTGCAATTAGCTTTCTGGTACTTTCTGCTCATAACACACATGTCATGGGGAAAGCCATTCACTTGTAGAGAAAGCTCATTCACTTATTCAATCATTTTTCCTTTAGTGCCTTATATGGGCCAGGCACTGTTCCAAGCACCAAACATGGAATAATGAGCTACAAGTATGAAAGCACAAACATAAATTCACTCTTATAAGTTTCAAGCAATGATGATGGTGGTGATGATGATGATGATGATGATGATGATGATGATGATGATGACAGCATCCCACAGTACTGAGCACTCATTGCCTGAAGCACTGCACTAATCTATTAGACTAGAGTGAGAAGTGTCAGGCTAGGCTGGAGAGGACGGCCGGTCTTGCTTTGTTCCTGCCTAAGACTTCTGGTGGTCACGTTGCTCTCTTCTCCACAGAGCTCCTTAGGGAGCCAAAACAACATGGAGGTGTGTAATGAGAATGATGGGGGCTACAGAACATCAAGTTCAGGTTCCTATCCCCTTTGCACCTCTTCCTCTAGCAATCTATTGAAGCAGCCACTGGATTAGCACTGTGGCCACACTTCATTCATCAGCCCCTCAGACGTGTTGTGTTGGCATGAACCAGCTAACTGAGATAAAGAAAATGAAGGAAACACAACCTCTTGAAAGGACCAGTGTGTAGCTGAGCAGGAGAACTGAGTTCAATTACTGCTCTGTCTCGGTGGGTTTATGACCCTAGGTGAGTCATTCAATCTCTGTGTTTTTCTTCAGTGAGCAAGCGGGAAGGATAAATACTCATATGTCCTCAAATGTGTCAAACCAGAGTGGTTCCTCATTCTTGTGGACATTCTCTACGACGCAGGTTCTCCTTCTACTTCTCACGTCTGTTTTCCTTCTCTTCGGCCTCAGAGCTGGTTGTCATTTTTTGTTGTTGTTGTTAGTGCCCTCAGATGGATTCCAACTCTTGGCTATCCTGTCTCCAGCAAAGCGGAACCCTGCCCAGACTTTTTGCTCCATCCCCTCACCTTCCAGCACTCTATCAGACAATGCTCCACTGCTATTCATAGGGTTTTCATGGCCAGTTTTTTTGGAAGTGGGTGGCCAGGTCCTTCTTAGTCTGTCTTAGTCTAGAAGCTCCACTGAAACGTGTCCACCATGGGCGACCCTACTGGGTGTTTGAAATCCCAGTGGCGTAGCTTTCAGCATCACAGCAACATGTAGCCACCACAGTATGACAACCGAAAGACGGGTGGTGTGATTCCCTGGCCAGGAAACAAACCCGGGCCACAGCAGTGAGAGCACCAAATCTTAATCACTAGACCACCAGGGCTGGTGGTGGTTGTTTATAGTCAAGTAATTTGTTCCCATTGCTTCTCACCACTCACTTTGTGTAGAACCTTTTACTCCAAAACCTGAGACAGGAAAGATCTGGTTCCCGCTGCAGGTAACCCCTAGTTTACTCTCCTTTGTCCACTGAAATCATTCCCTATTGCCAGCTCCATCTCATACCTCAGCTGCTCAAATCAATAGATCTGGATTTTATGATCCACTTGTAAACACTGACAAAATCAATGTGATTTCCACACCAGAGGGTGAGGAACATTGATGTCGATGCTATTGATAATGAGTTCTTTCCAGAAATGTGAAGTAAATACAGGGCATTCCTGCCACATTTATGCACAATGAGGCATTTATGCAAACAACATCCACACAGCTAGTGGAACACCCTGAGGCAAAATAATATTCAACCTTCAAGCTTCATAACTGCGTAAACTTAGAACTGATAGGAAGTATTCTGCCCTGGTTTTAAGTGCCTAATTAAGTGCATTCAAGGAGTTTTTTTCAACCCCCTCCCTTTAAAAGCACATTTTTGGTTGATGTTAGAGAATTGATGACTGTCTTAATGTTTCATTGTTACAGAACATTTCTGTGATTTCTGTATCCTTTAATGCAATACCTGTGTTCCTTTGAAATAATCTGTGAGATTTCATGCTAAGCCTTGCTCTTGTTCCTTCCTATTTTTATTCTAAGTGTATTAACCAATTCTCTCTGGAGAATGTGTTTGCAAGCTTAGGTGTATCTCACTTTATCTAATAAACATGTTCCTGGCACGTAGTATGTAAATTGAATTTTAACAAATTGAATCATATATTTAAATGCCTGAGGGGCACTCATTTTAGGAAATGAATCATATTCTGAATTTTAAGTGAATTTTTATACCCTAATTTTTCTTTTCTTATTATCCAGGTTTTTCACTTGGGTTTACTTTATGTAGGTAATACTTGTATCAAATTATTAAATTCACTGAAGAATTTTAAAAAGCAAGCAGTTGAAACCTGCTTCTTAATGACCCACGTGTTGGCATCATTATTGACATAGCTAATTAACTACAACTGAATACACATAGTTAAAACCTAAACCAGTTACAGTGTCTGACTGCATGGGTAGGAGAGTGATGGGGAAGGTAATGGAAGTGGATTACTCATAAAACTAGTATTTACTGAATGCCTACTGTGTGCTGGACTCTAGAGCTACACAGGAAAAGAAGACAGGCCTCAGTTTCTGGAGTGGGTTCTATGATGAAGGTCAGCTGTGGGATCGAGTGGAGAGGATGGGGCACTTTATCATCGAGGAGACTAGCCTGGACCTTGGAAAAAACAGAAGATGCTTTATACTTTAATGGAGACTAAAATTGCCCAGAGGTGAAGCTGTATATGCTATGTAGATGGCAAATGTTTCTTAGTTTATCAGCCAAGCATCCTTAAGGTGATGGATTCTGAACTGATTTATACTGCACTGGAGGCATACAGTCTATATGAGTCTGTAATTCCCTCTGTGCCCCCTAACCTGGGGGATAGTTCGAGTGAAAGACTATAGGTGGGGGAGAAAATAACGGGGGCAGGATTGAAGGAAGCAAACTGATTTGACTGATTTGAGTTGAAAATAAAAATAAGCAGAATGAGGGTACAATTTTATACCGAAGTCACCACATGTCTATGTGTAACTGACTCAAATTCAACCAGGTCCAAAGAGCAGGCCAGGTACCCTGCTGTCCACTCCATGTGCCAGTCTAGTCTTGAGTCCATGCTCTAGAGAGATGATGACATTGGGAATAAAACTTTGGAATCCCTCACTCAGTTTCAGCTCCTCGTCCGCCTCTGGTGATTAATGATTACAACATGGCCCCTCAGTGTATCCACACCCAAAAGCAGGCCGACTTTCAGCTGCTGCATAGCCCAAGACACAGCACTGTTGTAGCGTTGGACAGAAACCATCTGCCTGTGGACATGCGGGGCTCTCCTTAAGGGCTGACTCTGGGACCTCAGTCCCCGCTCTCCCTCCTACAGGCACAGGAGACAGGCACATTTCTACAGGTCGGGGAAACTTCCGAGGGGGATGATATGTTTGGAAAGAAGTTCATCTTATATATTTGGGATGACGAGCCGTCAGAGTCAGAACCACACAGTGTGTGTAGAGCACTCTTGGTTGCAACTTCTGGTATATGTTAAAGCAGAGAGCAGGAGCAGTGCCCAGGTACAAAGGAAAATAGATGTTAGCTGCGACTTGTTTGAAAGAAACAAGTGAGTAGATTTTTGCTCGTAGCGCTGTTTCTATGATTTAGGTCAGAGGCTCAAGGGCCTGAACTTGGGTTTGCACCAAGAGAGTGGAAGGAGGAGAAGGCCTGAGAGCCGGTGCTTGAAAAACTAACTCGTGTACACAGTTAATTAAGTGCAGGTTGCAGAGACAAAGATGATTAGGAAGTGACTGTGAAAGGCGCGGGGGTTAGGAGAGCGGTGCCATTTCCAGGAGCAGGGAACACGGGAAGAAACAGGCAGTGTTGGGCACAGTCTCGGACATGGTGAGCCTGAGGTGCTGCTGGGACCCCGTAGGGAATGTGCTCAGGAGGGAGGTAGAAGGGCAGGTTCTCCATGCCTGCCACCCCGCCGGCTTTGTCTCTGCACTGTCACCCACTGAAGGAATGGTCTGATCTGGGAGGTGGATGAGCATGCATAAAGTGGGCAAGAGGTAAAGTCAGAACTTAGGCAAAAGGAGAATGAACTCAGGGGACTCAGGCAGCACTTTCTAGAATCATCCTCTAGGGTCCCACCAAACCATCCAAGAAGCCAGCATCACAGTCTGACTCCAACTCACGCTTGTGAATGTGGAGTCTTCCCAGTGCCAGGGACAATGATGGAGTTCCTGGGTGGCCCCCATGCCGTGGCCTCGGCTCCCTGCTCTAGCCTGGGGAGGAACCCAGAAGGGAGATTTTCTATCGGACACAGAGGGGGCTGGGTGCTGAGGGCCCCCAAGAAATCAGAAAGATTGTGAAAGGAGTGAAGGTTTTAAGTTTCAAAAGAAAGTTTCTAGTGAAAAAGGGAGGCAAGGTTACTCCACAGAGCCATAAACTAGATCCTCTGGCTTTCAAATTGTCCCACTGGGGAGAGGAAAACAAGATCACGGACAGGACAACGCAATTTAATTCTCTTAATCTACAGATACAGAATCACTGGCATTTATGATCTTAAAATTAAAATGAGGTTGACGAGAACTCAGCCCCTAAGAGTGATGGAGTCTGATAGATGTGGAGTCTTAAACAAGACATAGAAACCCTGGGGTCTGTTATTGACTCTGTCAGAAATTCATTACGTGGCATGAGATAGAGTCTCTGTGAGTTAGGGCAAACAGCGGCTAGAACAGTAATTATTTCCTGGGAGCACGCTGACTACCAAGGTATTTATACACTGTGCAACAGAGAGAAAAATAATACTTGCCACCTACCCACCCATTAGAGATGACATCTGGAGAATGGTTTCAGATCCTTGGATGAAAGGGTATATGAATAGCAGTGTATCATCAGCTCCTGATCTGTCCTATCTTTGCATAACTTAGCTTTCCAAAACGGCAGTGACAATGGTGCAGTTCATCCTTTGAGTGGCTGATTTCAAGTTTCCTCCTCGAGGGTGTGTGGCAAAGGAGGCTTGGGAGAAGTGAGAATCTTCATGGTTTGGTAGAACACTGCTAATTTATGTTAATGGCAACTATTTAAAGACAGAACTTAAAAAAACAAACAAGGTTACTGCATGGCCAACTGTATTTTATTTATAGAACCTCATTTCTGAGTCCTTTGATATTTTTTCACCGTAGGATAATTCCATCTTACCTATTACATTGGCTAACTTGGTAAAGACGAACTACTTTTAAAAATTCAGAGCATGTCCTATTTATTTTCTATACGTCTTGTCACTTACTATGCATGTTTGTAAACAAATATGTTCCACTTTTTAGGAGACATATGGCTTCTAACTTGTTCAACTTAATAAGGTAACAGAAGTTCCGTGTTAAATCTGCCTCTAAGGGTTGCATTCTCTTAGTGATTTGATGCTCCCAAGAGTTTCATTCAAGGGCAGAGGCTGGTTCTCTGTCTCCTCTCCTCTCCACCTCCCGTTTCCTTCCCAAACATGTAGGATAGTGACTCTTGCAAAGAGACTCAGAAAAGCTCTAAAGACAGAACTGATAAAGCCTTGGGATATTTTCAATGACCCACTCCTGTGTCCTTTCCTTTACTTGAAAAAGTTAAAAAAGTCCAGTTTATTCTCTAGGACACCCTCTCAGTTTGCTCAGCCTCAGCTATGAGAACCTGCCAGAGGACAAGTGCAGAGAAAGTGTCCTCCTTGGTCACTGTGGGCCGGGCTTATGTAAAGCCCTCAAGGGGCTCTCTCAGGCGAGGGCAGGGAGACACATGTTCAAGGCAAGGCTGCAAGGATCCACCGTGCCAGGCTCACTCCAAGAATGCTCACTATGGTCATGTAACTGGGAGGGCACAAGGCGCAGAGGGGGACAACTGCGGACCCCAGCCCTGCAGCCAGACTCCTGGGTTTGAACCCAACTGCACCTTTTAGAAGCCGTGAGATAGGTGAGCAAGCTGATTAACTTATCTGCACCTCCACGTGCTCGTCCGTCAAAGTAGGATATTAATAGGACTTACCTCATCAGTCTGTTTTAAGGGTTGAGTTCACCTTAGCAAAACTTTCAGAACATTGCCTGGTACCTGGGGTGAGTGCCACGTAAATGGTAAAGAGATGGGCTCTTCCTGGCACTGTGATCAAGGATTGGTGCCCAACTGCTCAACGGGACTGGTATGGAATGTGTTGGAGGGAGAGAAGAAACTCCAGACAGACTGTTCAGAGCAACTCAACACCATTTAGAAGCCCGCTTAGCTACACCCATCCTGAAATAATGAAGACCTAATATGTTTTATATCTTGTATCAGTAATATCTTAATAGTGACGGTAGGAAGATAAAGGCAGGAAAAGTGCTGAAGGAACAATTCCCCCCAAAATAATTTTCTATTTTAATTGTAAATTCAATATTCTTTTATGTATTTATTTGTTTGTTTTACATCTTTAAATGCTGGGATTATATTTGAGGGCTCATAGTTCAAATAGAATGGCTGGCATCATTCATTTTATAGTTCCATATTTGAAAGACCAAATGTGCATCATTTCTGGTGTCAGTTCAGCCTCTGACTTCCTTTCTAAGACATTTTGTAGTGTATTAGTTTACTCATTCCCGGCATGAGAAAAATAATAACTCTTTGCAATAATAAAGTAGTGATTTGAAATTGCTTCCAGAATAGGTAGAGTTTTAGGGGGAAAGGCTGTGTTTTCCTAGCTCTTGAACGAATAACATGCAAAATAAGAAGGAAAGCTATAGTGGAGACTGACCTAGTATTCAACGATTTTTGGAAAGAAGTTCTGCTACGTTGTGACTCCTACTGGTCTTCCAGTAGCATCAGCCGAATCACGTCACAAGTCTTAATGCATCTCCCTTTGTTCAGTGGTGCACCTGCCCCGTGAGTAAACCATGGCGATGTGGTCATTTCATCTGTTCTCAGCTACTTGACCTTCGGTGTGTGAAATGTCCATTTTTAGTGGCTCCATCAAGGTGAGACATATTAGCTCCAGAAGATTCTATTAGAGTGTGAGAATCTTCAGACCAGACAGCTGCACATCACAAAGACGGGCGCCCTGGGCTAACAGGAGACCTGGCAAATTAATACAGTTGGCCCGGAGGGTGGGCAGAGACACAGACATTCACTTATTCAGCATTTAAGCACCTACGAGGTACAAGGCAGGACTCTGCCTCTACTTTCTCCTCTTCCACAACCAAAGTAGTTCCGCTTTTATTTTTTTTTGACATACTGTGGACTTCTGAATAACTGGTTTTAGACAAAATTTTGCAACTGAAGAGTTTAAAAGAGCTGATCTCAGTGGTATCCCTGGTTGAGTTCTGATAGTGAAGAAGCTCAAAGAATCCACATCATGTGGGAGAATGAGCTGGACCCAGACCTTCCCAGACCTGGTCTCCTTCCTTGGTCATTGGAACCATGCCATACCTCACTAGACCCTGACCACACGTTCCTTAGGCCAGATGCCAGGAGGCATCTGACCATTAGCCTTCAGGGCCAAAGTGTTACTCTATGTATAAAATAAAAACTGTTCTAAATTCAAGAGCTGTTAGATACAGTCTTACATTTCCCAGAGTCATAAAATGAAAACATTGTCACTACAAATTTAAGGAATGGCTACACTTACCCATGCCTGACTCAGTAGATATTTTCAGGAATGAATGAATGCCTGAAACGTGGCTTTTCGACCACATATTTAACTTGATCAAGCCCCAGTTCATTCATCAAAAAATAGAAATAACAATTATTTTGTGACGAAGATCACATCTGAAAAAGCACTTTGTAAATTATAAAGCCCACTATATACTGATCATTTTTTCTTTCTTTTCCATTCCTTGGGCAAGACTCTGTTGTATTGCTATAGGCTATATCTTAGTGTCATTGAGTACTCTTGCCTCTCACTAAATGCTATAAATCCTTTTCCTTACAAATTAGCATATGTCACATCTATTTGATGAGTATCTGTCTATTTCAGGGCTTCTGTGGTGCACACAATGATAGGCCTCACTCTTGATTGATCTGTCTCGTAATTCTCACTTCCAGCTGACCCTGGATTGAAGTGGCCCCTGTGTATTCGCTTCAGTGCACCGAGTACATGAATTTCACCTCACTTCTCAGTCATAGGAACTCATTTTCCTGAGTTTGTTTTAACTTTATAGAACATCTATTTCAATATTGGATGAAGAGGCAGAGTAACTCTCTTTGTAGGGGAGGGGTTTGGCTGAGCGAGAGACTTTTATTTCAATCAAAATATGCCAAATGATACTCTCGTTTATAAGATGCCAAAATGCAATGGTATCCAATTTTACTCAAGGAACATGTGTAAATTATTGTCTCATTAACACCTGGAGTAGGCCTTATACCTTTTGCTAGAATGGTTGACCTTGAGACAGAGCACCAGAACCACCACATGGCCGTCTGCTGAATACATTTAATTCCTCTAGATTACTCCTTCCATTTCTGCTCATTTTACAGAACTAATTTCTGTGACATTTTATTTTTACACAGCACTGAACCCGAGATTGTCTTCAGTATTTACGAGGGCATTTACAAAAGGAAGAGAGCAAATGGAGTTTAGACAGGTCACCATAATTCTCCCAGTCTTTCTGACATCCAGTGTTTCAAGCTTCACCTTTTTCTACACATACTCAATTAAATTAAAATATAGCATATAAAACAGTGGCAAAAGAATCTGAAAGGGTAGTGCAGAGGTGGAAATAAAATAACTTCCTACAAACCATTCCTATTATGAGTGAATATATTTAGATTTTGTTAAAAATAAAAACCCAGGATAATTATCAAAGCAAGTGCCACAGACCAAGACAGAACGGGAAGGAAAATGAGATAGTGGCAAGTCAACAAAGCCTGTGTGTTCATATTGTTTATTGTTTTTCTCAGCCCTGAGCTGCTGGCTGGGCATTGATACTAGACAGGGGAGAGTCCATGGATGCACCAGCAGGCTGTGCTGCTCTCACATCCCCACATTGGTCAGACACACAGGAACCCCTCCCCACGCACCCCCACCACCTCCTCATCCTCGGTGGCTGGGAACTTACTGGGTAGTATCAATTACATTAATACAATGCCGAGGAATTTGCAGACTAACTATAACAGTGCCTTCCATTTTTTTATTAGAATATGAAAAACAATGGGGGCCGGCCCAGTGGTGTAGTGGTTAAGTACATGGGCTTTGGCGGCCTGGGGTTCACAGGTTCAGATCCCGGGTACAGACCTACACACCGCTCATCAAGCCATGCTGTGGTGGTGTCCCACATACAAAATAAAGGAAGATTGGCACAGATGTTAGCTCAGGGACAGTCTTCCTCACCAAAAAAAAAAACAATATGAAAACCAATACCAACACAGTACATGAAATGGTGAATGCCATTTCTAACATTTACCAAAAGTGACATGTTTTCCAAAGCTCTGACTGGCCTCTTTTTCCTGAGGTGTACAGAAAGAAAAAGAGGTACTTTTATCGAAGACATCATATTTCAGACAAATATTTTTCAATTATGATACTTTGTCAAATTATGATATTTGAAAAACAGATTGCTTCAGCCTACTGCTGCTTGAGACTTTTTACGCCACTTATAAAAAGTAATCTATGATTCAACTAGTATTTTTGTTAATTCATATTTTTATGGAAAGAACACTGGTTGCAACTTCATTCTCCTGAGACTTTAAGCCCCACGAAGGCGGGATTGTCTGTTTTGTGTCTCCAGCCCCACCTGCACATAGTAGGTCCTCAATAAATATTTATTGTTGTTGGATAAGAACCCTCAGATCACTTTATAACCATATAGCCTCATTTGGATTGACTTTAATTAGTTTTATTTTCCATGGCTATGGATTTAAATCATTTAAGTAGCAAAAACCTTCACCACACCCAGAAAAGTATAGATACTCTTTGTAATATGTACTGAGGGGAGGTCGTTTTCTTTAGAGATTACTGAAAGGACTTATCATGACTTGTCAATTGGGTATGTCCCGTCACTTGAACACCGTGTGCCCATTACAAAGCCCACCTGTATCTGAAATGCATATTATTTTTAAATTAAGAGATCATGTTCAAGTATTGTCTTTTGTTTTGCTAGATGTCCGTAATTCAATGTCTCACTTGTTTTTATAATTCATCTCACAACATGAAGTGTAGAATATGTACTATGTATTTTTTAATTTTCCTTTGTTCTTTGATTGCAATTTATTATTTTTCAAAGAGCTTTGGAATTTCCAATTTCCAGAAGGTTTTTGAATTTCAAGTGTAATTGTTTTTAAAATACCAAAATTGGTGAGATTATCTGAAGAAGATGGTTCTATATACTCAAAAAAGCCACTTAAAATTGGATGAAATTGAGGAATTAGAGCAAAGGCTTAATTCCCAGGATATTAATCTAGGCTTTCTTCGGAACAAGAAGCAGGGCTGAGAAATTGCCCTCAGTTGTAAATGGAGAGCGAGTTTAAACATCCTCCTAAAGAATTATAATTTAGTTCTAGTCAGGAGTAGCTGAGCAAGAGAAAACTTGATTACTTAAAGGCTCTAAGTATATTAGAAAGAGAAACACGAATACCTTCCACCAGGGCAGCCACTGCGGTCTGGCTGTTTAAGGTCTGATGTTCTGATGGCAACTGATGGGCTCTATTACGGACGTCCATCACGGAGAAATGAATTTAAAATGCCTTTGTCATTTCTCTTATCTGTAGACTGAGCTTCTTAAAAAATCGAGCTATAAGCATGCAAGTTCTATAACTTAATTTACTGCTAGAATGGAACATAAAGTGGCTAGAGCAGTGACGCTGAGGTTTAAAACACTGGCAGCTTGTGTACATCAATTGTGGAGGGCTCGCAAGATACACCCCATTAGAATAATCACAGACAAGGTCTCAGACAGTCAGCCAAAACTGTGTACGTATTATGCGTGGAACGACTTAC
This sequence comes from Diceros bicornis minor, assembly GCF_020826845.1. NCBI lineage: Eukaryota > Metazoa > Chordata > Mammalia > Perissodactyla > Rhinocerotidae > Diceros > Diceros bicornis. Next base: position 7,596,674 of record NC_080778.1, on the reverse strand, counting down.
CCTAAATTGATAACTAATGGGAAAATTTCCAACTCGTTATGGATTTTGGATCCGTTTACCTCATGGAAAGCTTTTTTTGTCCATATCATTACCACTACTTTGAGATCATAATGTTAGTAATTTTGGAGCCAGATTTAGTCCCATCATAGGAAACTGTCATTTGTATGTGTCCAGGTTTATTGTGACATCTCACAAGAGATGGTGTGTCGAAGCCACTGGGCCAAAAGGTAAGCAGGTGAGAGATGAGGGTGTGTTACTGTTGTCCTCACACCAGTCTGAAAATCCACCAGCCCATATTTTATCCGGAATAGTTCTATTCTTTACATGTTATTCACTCTAAACAGTAGCTGCATTTCAAAATTGTGAGTTTTCCTTGTTTTCTTATGATTAGAGGTTACAAAGTGCTCTGTGTCCAGTGGCTGCCCAGGTCTTAGAGTAAACAAATGCTGTCCTGGTCAGCAACCCTGTCTTCCTACTGACTGCAAGGCAGCTTGGCAGTGCTTAGGAGCATGGACTCTGCCTCTGACCCCCTGTGTGTCCTTGGTCAATGTTATCCAATCTCACTGAGCCTCAGTTTCCTCATCTACAAAATGGGGATAACAGTACCTTTCACAGAGGTTTGCTTATGAGGTTAAATGAGTTTATATCTATAGAAGGCTTAAAACATTCTAATAAAATAAATATAATACATAATATTATATATTATATAATATACAATAATAAATAAATATAAAATAAATAGAATAAAAATTCTAATAAAACTAGTGAATACGATATAAGTGCTTGTTAAAAAAAAACAACAACAAAAGACTAGACAGAGTAGATCATTCCAGGAAATGAAGGAACAGAGAGATAAAGAGAAAAATGAAGGGATCGTCACCAATCTGAAATAGTCATCATCTTCTGAAGAATAAGTGCACATGGTGTGTCTCTCATAGCTCCTAGGGACATAGTGGAACAAAAGAATTAAAAGGAGAAATGCAAAAGACAAAATAAGAGGTGTCTCAGATAAGTAATTAGGGATCAATGAAAGAAATGGAGTTGTATATATAGTTTTTCAACCACAAAGTTGCTTGGTTCTGTGTATGTCTTGATTATATATATTTCATTAGGATGAAAGGTGGCTGCATTTAGCAACTTTTGGGGTAGGGGAGGCAAAACAAAGGAAACAAATAGAATTGGACATTATGCCCAATTTATCTGTGTCTGTCAATAGAACTCTCATGTTCTCTAGGCCTCTGGGCCCAACATATGAGTGTTTCTCTTTGTTTTTCCTCCTCTCTTCAGCTTAAGATTAAGTCAACAGCTAACTTTTGCCCATTTTTCCTTTCCTATGTCATTCTTCTTCCTTTTCCCATCACTTTCTCTTCTGACACTCTTTTTTGACTGCTTGTCACCTTTAACCTCAACTACCTTAACAAGTTCCTAACCAATATCTTACAGACCCACCACCTCCACCATTTTTCTCTCAAAATCCTTCAATGACGCCCCTACAATAATGTCAAAACTTTATTGGGTGGTTTCCAAAGTTTTTCCGACTCCAGTCAGACCTGCCTTTCTAGCTCCATCTCCCACCAGTGATCCCGTCCCCTCACACCTGTGTCCTCTCCCTCCACCCCACAAGCCGTGCTTCAGCTTGGCTCAACCAGCACCTCCGCCTCGCCACGCCTGGTGTGCAGTGGGTCCTGTGCCTGGAGTCCTCTCTGCCCTGGATGGGGAGCAGTAAGGAAAGCTTCATTTAGCCAGAAACATTGTAGGTGGGTGTACTGGGTTGAATAGTGTCCCCAAATTCATGTCCTTTCTAGAACCTCAGAATGTGGCCTTATTTGGAAGTAGGGTTGTGCAGATATAATTAGTTAAGATGGGGTCTCACTGGAGTAGGGTGGGCCCTTTATCCAATATGACTGGCGTCTTCTAAGAAGGACAGAACACACAGAAACAGCCACCCCTAGAGGGAAGAACACCATGTGAAGATGGAGGCAGAGATCAGAGTGATGCTTCTACACACCAAGGATTGCTGGCAACTACCAGAATTTGGAGAGAAGCATAAAACAGAATCTTCCCAGAGATCCTTCAGAGAGAGCATGGCCCAGATGACACCTTGATTTTGGACTGTGAGACAATAAATTTCTGTTGTTTTAAGCCACCAAATTTGTGGTAGTTTTATGGCAGTCCTAGGAGACTAATAGAGAAAGTGTTGAATGTTAAGTGTCCTCGGCTGTAAAATGGATCTATCCCGCCCTTCTTACCTCAAAAAAGTGTTGTGGGGATCAAATGAGATACGAAATGCGAGTGTTATTAGATGTGTAAAATTCCACAAAAGTGTAATATAAAGTTCTTACTTATTTTTTGAAAATCCTTTCATCCCCTTGCATAATCCCCACCACAATAGTTTGCCCATGGTATGTGCTCAATAAGTTTGTTGAATATTCTGTTTTAATTTATTCTTTTAATACATCACATTGATTTTATTTTAAAAGATCCAAAACATAGAAGCAGAGAACAAGGCTCCTGGTGAGATTATCGTCTAGCCATTTGCATGCTGCTTGTGCTGTGTGTGCTGTTATTTCAGAAAGACATGATTTGGTTTTTCTAGTTAAATACAACCAATACGTCACACCTTAATATTATTCTACTGTATATTAATTTTTAATATGCTAATGAAGTTAAATCTCTGTGGATTTGGAAAGGAGATTTATTTTATTTAAGATGAAAAATATTTAATTTGTTTTCACAAGTATGGCTGGTTTTACTTGTGCTACTTACTAGAAATCTAATAAGTGTATATTTTATTAAAAATGGCTATTTTAATGGAATTCCTTTGAACGTGCTCGTCAATAAATTTAATCAATGGCCTATTCAAACAATAGAACAAACCTTCTAGTCTCAGCACAATAAAATGATCTCTTGCAAGGAAAAAAAGAAGAATCTGAATACCAGGAATCAGTATTTATAAAGTGAATAAGAACAAATTTCCCTTTGATATCCAACTTCTATTTAAAGTAAAACAACTAGAATGTTATTCTTTCTATATTACTTTTCCTCTAAGATTCTTTAAGCAATTGTGTGTACCTTGTGGTTAATATAGCCTTATGATAATCCAGCGAAGCTGATGGCAGCTTAGAGACAGAAACTAGATGCTGAAAGTTACAAGCAAGTGATGAGCAGAGCCAGGAAGAGAACCCAAGACTTCTGACACCACCCACTCTAGCATCTCCTTGGTGGGAACTAGACTCAGCTGATAAATTACTTTGGGGCTCTTAATGGCATTTATTAAGTCCAGAAGAAAAACAAATAATTCTTACTTGTGTTTAATATCAATTTGGATTCTTGGAAGTGGGGGCAAAAGCTTTATTTCATGTCTAAGTGAAGTGGATTTCAAATAATATCAATTGTATGTGCACTAGAAAAACAGAATTTTAAAAGTTGTTCCCTGGGATTAGTGAAGAAAAGTAATGAGAATTAGGGAAAGCAATTTTTCTTGGCTGCTTTTGTTCATATAACATGTATGGTGAGTGTGTTAGTTAGGTTAAGCTAAGCTATGCCAAAGTAAAATAGAATAGAGATCCCAAAAATTCAGTAGCTTAAGAAACAGTATGTTTGTTTATTTTTCAAGTTAATAGGTCAATGCTGGGCAGGTCCAGGAGAAATGGAGAGAAGAGGAGGACTCTGGTCCATGCAGTTGCAGGGACTAGGCTAATAGTGGCTTTGTCATATTCAATATGTGGCCTCCTGATCCTAGAAAGGAGGAAAAGGCATGGAGGAGGTGTACAGGAGGGTTTAATAGGCCAGGTCTGGATGTGGCTATATCACTTACACTTGTGTCCATTGGCTAGAACTCAGCCACATGACCACACTACTACTACACAGGAGTCTGGGAAGTGTAATCCATTGAGCACTCAAGAGCAAGAGGAGATGGATTTTAGTAAATAGATACCAGTCTCTGCAACAAGAATAAATGTGCACTCAATGTTCTAAACTACGGACAATGAGAAGAATTAACTATTTTTGTGTCATCCCCAAGCAAAAAAATTTGATTCTCGTTCGTTTTTAAAACAGATGTAGATCACTTGTGGGGAATATGTGACTAGAACAGCCTTGGGGAGGAGCCTAGTGTCCAGCTGCCTTTCCCTGCTCCCTTCCGTTGTAGGAGACATCTTCCTCCTCATGCCCATCCACCGAGCCTGTGCCACTGGCAGAGGGATGCTGTATATATTGCCTATTGAGCAGGGTTGGTTATGTAACTTTCGGCCCAGTGCAAAATAAAAATGTGGGACCCTTTGTTCCAAAAGCAGAAAAAAAGTGCTGCTCATTAAAATATAAAGCTTTTTCCTTTCTTCCATGCTCTCTCTCTCTCAACTTGTCATGGTGTTTTTTATTTACCCTTTAATGTCATTCTAATTAAAGAAAAAATTTTGAATTAGCATGAATTTTACCATTCATTTTTATATTGTTCATTTCCAATTTTAAATGAAAATATAAGACCATCTAATTCATATGTGAAATCACACAATTTTTGTTTCATAGCTCTTATATGCGTATGTATTTTGTTCTTGCAAGAACAGTGGAAATGTTACACAAAACTAATTCAACTGTTTTTATTTCACTTTCTGATACATACACATTCTACCAACACTGTACCTTCAGCTTCCTGATAAGTAAGGAAGGACTGAAAGGAGAAGGAAATAGGCATTCTCCTATCTTTCCCTATTGTTCTATGTCATCATTTTCAGCTTAAGCTGCCAGCTAATACAGGGAAGTAACAGGAGAAAGGAAGGATACCATAGAGTTCTTTTGTCATGCATGTTTCTTAGAATGTCGTTGCCTTCTTTATGCGTTGAAGTAAGTTCTGGTTCAAACAGAAAGTATGACCTCTTAGGGCTGTAAGTTCTTAGTCATAGATGTAATATGCTTGCCTTAACCCCCACGTGTCGTGGGTGCACCAGAATCCCTTTTCCACTGTGCACCACAAACGCTCCATGAGAATGGGCAGCAAGGAGGGGGAGGAGGGCACATTTTCTTCCTGTGTCCTCTGCACACGCACATGCTCCATTGTCCCATCACTTCAATCACAGAGTACAAATTCAAAGACAGTATTATTAAGAGTTTTAAGACAACAACAGCAGAGCATTAAACCAACTTCACAGGTTGCACACCCATGAAACCAGCCCTGCTGTGGAGAAAGATTCTCCCCCATGGCTTTGCAAAAGAGGAATTGATGTCTTAAAGCAGTGAAGTTACCCGATTCATAAATCCATTCTTTCTACTAAAGAATAACATAGACCAACACCGAAATCTAAAGCACCAATAGAAGTAGGACATGCCATCAAGTTTGTAATGGCTTTAAGGGGGAAAAAAGAAATACTTTATTAATGTACATCTTGACTGTAAGGTGCATCCTAATGTCAGAAAATCTGAAATGAGTGGGGAGGAACTTCAATTCCTGGAATTGCAGTATGGTGTTCTCTTTCCTGTTATGTAACTACCTAATAATAACCATGGATTAGTAACTGCTTTTAAATATTTCAAATACCCACAAAAATATAGAGACTGGTACATGAAGACCTGTGTACCCATCAATTTTATAAAATCTTTACAGTTTTTTATATCTGTTTTACAAGATTTTTAAGAGAAAAAACAATTCAGATAACATTGATACTTCCAGGGGACCCCTCCTCTGATTACATTACCCCTCCTTTCTCCTCAGAGGTAGAAAGTTTCCTGAAATCAGTATTTATCATTCACATGCATGTTTTTATACTATCAGTACATATATCTGTACCATAAACAATGCATTTTTCATGTTTTCAAATTTTATACATATGGTATAATACTGTACACGTCATTCTGCAATATGCTTTCTCATGCATCATTATTATTTTGAGATCTGTATTGCTACGTGCGATTCTAGTTAATTCATTTTAATTACTGAAGAGTGTATATTACATAAATATACTCCAATTTATCCATTTTTTGGATTGTCATTTAAAATGTTCTAACTTTTCTTTATTTCAAACAATGATTCATGAAATCTTATGCATTTCTCTTGGTATACATGAGGAAGAGATTTTTAGGGTGTATCTAGAAATGGAAATGCTGACTTGAAAGTTATGAGCATTGCATCTTTAGCTCGTATATACTGTCAAAAGGCTTTCCAATTTACATGTTCATGGGTAGAATATCCTTCCACACGCTGGCTGACACTTGGAAATGTCAAACCCTTTAATTTTTGCTAAACAACTGGGTATAAGATGATATCTTTCAATTTGCATTTCCTTAATGACTAGTGAAGTTGAGCATCTTTTCTTATATTATCTAATCAAGTTTCTCATCCATGAATTGCCTATTTAAATGCTTTGCTCATTTTTTTCTTTGAGTTGTTTATCTATTTCTTATCAATTTGTTATATTTTATTTATTATAATATTACTTTTTGGTTATACGTATTTCCAGACCTCATTTAATTTTCACCCTTATTCATGAAATCTTTTGCAAAAATAAGATTATAATTTTAATGTAATCAGATTCATAAATCTTCCCTTTGTGGTTTCAGGTTTTTGACCTGGATTAAGACAACTCTACCTTTCCTAAGTCCATAGATATATTCTTGTATATTTTTTCTAAAGGTTCAAAGTTTTGTTTTTCACATTCTGATCTTTAATCCATTTCAAAATTTTTTGTATGTGGTGACATAGGAATGTTGTTGTCCCAATATCATTTACTGATGCTCCGTCCCTAACCCACTGATTTCTACCATGGCCTCTGTCATATATGAAGTTTTCCTTTATGCATGCATGGTTCCTCCCTCTTGTTTTAACCACTAGAGGTTTATAATCCCCCCGCCTACTTCTCCATAATTATCTGACCTGTTCTCGACCCTTTGTGCTTCTATTTGAATTTGAGGATCAGCTTGTCAGGATCTTACTGGGGTTATTTTTCAGAATTGCTTTGAACTTATTATAGATTAATTTGTGGCAAATTGACATGTTTAAGAGATTGAATTTTTCCATTCAGAAACAAATGACATATCTCTACTAATTTAGTTATTTTTGTACTTCATTCATGTTTAAAAATTTTTTTCCATAGAGGTTTTGCATAGCTTGGGTTAGTTTAGAGTTCATTTTTTAAAAATACTATGCTGTTTACTACAATCCTTAGATTTCTTCTATAACATAATCTCTTAAATTTATATAATTATGACTGAAATTGTTGTACTACACCTTGACTTTTTGCCAATTTAGGGATTACTGAATGAACTAACACAAAATCCACTTTATGCTAATCTATATGCTTTACTTTGAATAATTTATTCAGTGAAATACTTTTTAAAGAGAATCATATGTGATGAATTAAAATATGTGGAATAGATTGGAAATGTTCCTCTTTTGTTTTCATCATTCTAAATGTGTTAACAACATAGAAAGATTCTTAGTTTTAACTATTAGATTCCTCAAATATAAAGGTTTGGACACATTACTCTTTCAAAAGATGAATAGTTGAAACAGTGCTCCTGTTGATAGTCATGTTTCCAAATGCAAGAGGAGGGCATTTTTTACTTGAACTATTTTGAGATAAAAAAAAAAATAAGCAAAGAGATTTCATGACAGCTTTGAAACTAGCAATAGTTCTGAAATGTGAAATAAGGCTATTGTCTGCCATCACCACTGAAATCATGGTCGTTTGACGAGCTCTGTTTTGTGGTATCTATTTATGCCTTATTCCTAAGTCTCCCCATTCTTCACAATGCCACACAGATTTTGGAGATGAATTTAAATTTCATCACTATCTGTGACCTATACTATGTGCATTGACCATAATCTATTTCCCCTTTTTGAATCTCTTCCAAAAATTGTACCTCCCTGTTCTGCTTTATTTGTTTGCTCACCAGTCCTCAGTGTCATTTTGTTCCTCCGGGTTTCTAAACACAGTAAAGATTCAGTCTCATTCCCAGGCAGTGAATTAACCCAGCAAGATCCTCAGAAGAGTCCTTCTCGTTCAAAGGGCAGCCCCAAGATTCCACATGTAACAAATGGACGGACACTCTTATACCAGAGGGAGCTCTCAGAGCCCTTCTCCCATCGTCCTCATGCCCCTCACCTCCCAGGAATGCCATCAGTGCTGCTTTAGATATGGGATCTAAAATTGTGCTCTAAGTCAGGTGTTGTTCTCCACCCAGCCATGCTATAAATAATAACAACAATAATAGCTAATGTTTATAAAGTGCTCACAAAGTGCCAGATGCTTTATATAAGTAGACTCATTTAATTCTCACAACAGGCCTAAGAGGTAGGAACAAATTTTGCAGATGGAGAGACTGCTCAGGATCACACTGCTGGTAAATGACAGAATCTGGATCCAAACCTGGGCGCCTGGCTCCATGGACCGGGGGCTCTGCTGCCCTCGGGACCAGGCCCTGAGCAGGTTCTCTACAAACGGTCTCATATTTCTCCCCATGACCCTGAAAAGTGCATGACATTTTGCCATTTGATAGATGAGGAAACCATGACTCAGTTAAAATGACTTTTCCAGCCTTGGAACCCAGATCTCCCTGTCTCCGAGCCTGATGCAGAGCCCTGAGCCCAGAATGACTGAAGAGATGGAGGAGACAGAGAGCTTGTCAGGGAAGCCACAGGAATTAGCCAAACATGGCAAGCTTAAAACAAATTACACACCTGCCGTCAATTTGCCAGTGATGTTTTTATAATTACACACTATAAACTGGACATGAAACTTACCTGAATTATAAAGCAATTTAAATATTATCTTGTTTAACACCTCAGTTTGGATCTGAAAGTTTTTCTAACTTGATAACCAGAACAGGGGTCCTGAATAGCCTCCTGAAGGATAAATGAAAAATGTCTATTTACAATCATAGATGAATACCTGACAACTCTACGCCAAATTGAAACAATTTAAGTTATCAGGATGATAAGCAATCTCCCACGAAGGTATTAACACTAGAGCATTTCTTCTTTATCTCCATCTGTTCATTGTACCACTGATAAAAATTTAACTGAGACATTAATTATAATTCAAATACCTGGTTGAACTTGGGTGATTGTCACAGCCTCCTAAATGATCTCCTAGGTCTAGCTTTGTCTTGCTTTGCTCAGTTCCATGCATCAGTTCTAAAGTAATCATCCAAAATCAGTGTTTTTCCCTAGAGTATTGGTAAAAATATGAGTCTAGAGTCACAATGACTGATAATAACACTGATTAGTGTCCCGTGGCTGCGTAACAAATGACCACAAACTTGGTAGCTTAAAACAACAGAATGTGTTCTCTCACAGTTTTGGGGGACAGAAGTTCAACATCAGTTTCAATGTGCTGAAATCAAGTTGTCAGCAGGGGCCGGGCTTCCTTGTAAGGCTCTCAGCGAAGTTCCTTTAATCTTCTAGCTTCTGGTGGCTGCCAGCTTTCCTTTGCTTGTGGCTGTGTCCCTCTAGTCTCTGCCTCTGTCTTCACATTGCCTCCTCCTCTTCTGTGTGTATCAACTCTCCCCTCTGCTTCTCTCTTATAAGGATGTTTGTGATTGGATTTAAGGCCCAACAGATAATCCAGGATAATCTTCCTTTGTCACAATCCTTAACTTAATCACATTTGTGAGACTCTTTTCCCTTGTAAGGTAACATTTACAGGTTCCAGGAATTAGGACCTGATATCTTTCAGACCATTATTCAGCCTGCTATACTATCTATGTGATTTCAGGCAAATTATTTAATTAATTAATTTTTTTTATGGCAGTAACATTGGTTTATAACATTATATAAATTTCAGGCAAATTATTTAATCTCTCTACATGTTACCTATTGTTATCTATTAAACGTGGGTAATAAAAGTATCTGTTTCATGGGGTTGCTTGAGGCTCAAATAAGATAATTTATATAAAGCATTTAGCACAGTGATTGGCAGAAAATAAGCTTTCAATCAATAATAGCTATTCTGTTTGTATATGCAATAATTAAATTATCTTTCCATCACTTTTGGTCTAAATTTCTTAGTCTAGAAATGCAGTATGTCCATCGTCTGGCCCCAACAATTTTCCCAAACTTGCCTGTTACTAACTTCTTTATAGATCTTCTATTCTAACCAGATTTGTTTGCTAACTAGTCCCTCAGCTTAGTCTTCTTGTTTCTCCTCTTCGTGCATCCATTCTTGGTTGCTCCTGTCTACAACACTTGACCCCTTCCTCTTCGCTTGTCCAAATACCATCTGTGCTGCTAGGACCAGCTCAGTTCTATCCTCTCCTTGAAGGCTTCCCCAACCAAACCAGTCCGGGCTAGTCACTCCCTTTGGGGACTGTCAGAACTGCTCTTAGAATGCTTTATCAATTCTCACCACGATGGCTCTATACATTTACACCCTGCTGCATACAGATATATGCTAGGCACCAAGCGCACAGCAATGGTGGATAAACCATAAAGGGAGAGAATTCAAGGAAGTCAGATCTGGGCTCAAAGACTAGATTAACATCTTATCGCCTTATCTCCAGAAACAGAATAGAAATACTAGGCAGTGAATGGGCCTAAAGCTGCAGGCCTCCTGAGAATCCATCCATAGAGCAGGCAATGGTGGCTTAGAGCCTGGCCTCTGTGAGGTTGTGAGGAATAGTAAGAGTAGGGAGATCAAGACCAAGTCTAATGCTCAGAGTTAGAAGCTAGACTGGAGTCTTCCACTACTAAAAAAATAAATAAAATTTGCTGCCACCTGTTGTCTGGTGCTGGATGGGGCCCTGAGGAGGTGAGTAAAGACAACCACAAGACTACTGGACAGGAGGAGTGAGTAAAAGTTGAGAAAGAATAAGAGAAACAGAAAATCCATTTCCACTTAAAGTAAGCCTACAAATAAAAATTCTTTAACACATGAAGAAATCAAATGCTAAAAAAGACAGCCAAAAAAATAGAAAACTGAAACATGTATTCATTCCAGATTAAATTAAATTTATATAACAGCATAAGAGGGAAGAAATAAACAAGATATCACATAAAAATTAAAAATAAATTATTTTTTAAAAAAGATAGAAAAGCTGAAACAAGAACACTTGGATATGAAAAAGAACAAATTATAAATTTTGGTGAAATAAAATGCAAAACTTCAGAGTGATGATGAGCTTTAAACTAGAACATTAAAGGAGACATTAGTGAGTTGAAAGATATTACCCAGGTTGGAAATTATCCCAAGTTGAGAAAGACTAAATATGTAAGTCTCACCTAGACACATCATGACAAAACTGGAGAAAATTAGAGAAAACAAGAAAATATTTAGGATAAGCAGAGAAAAGGGGCAGATTGCCACAAAGCAGCAGTTGGGTTGACAGTGGAATTATCAGTAGTAAGAGATATGAGACAATGGATCAATATCTCAAAATTGCTAAGAAAAAATAAAACCGACCACCCAAAAATTTTATACCCAACTAAAATATCATTCAAGAATGAGGGTGAAGTAAAGCATACAAAGATGAAAAAAGTTACCAACTCTACCCAACTCTAAGTAACATTACTGTTAAAATAAATTCATTAGCAACAAGAACAAGCCCAAAGCTAAGACTGAGATACCAGCAATAATGGCAAGTCCCAAAATGGACAAAATGTTAGCAAGATTCATTAACTATTGGCTGCTTTAAAAAAGTGTTTAAAAAATGCCAAATTAAAATTCCAGACAACAATAGCAGGATATTAGAGGAGTTTTCACTCCTCAGCTAAAGTTTTGTCTTATTTGAGAGAAGGATAAAAATACTGAATTTGGACTTTCTATACATAAAACCATGCTGAAAGATTTGGGGGAAAAAAAGGGGAGGAGATGGAAAATATGTTTACTAGGCAAATACTAAGTTAAAGAAAGCTTAGTAGCAATAGTAATTTCAGACCAAAAATAGCATTAATAGAGAAAGGATGGTCATTATATGATAAAAAGAAGCAAGTCCACCAAAATGACATAAAAATTATAATCTTGTATTAATCTTACAATATAATCTAAAATATATAAATCAAAAGCTAAAGGAAATACAAGAAAATTGGATAAATCTATGAAGTTCAAATTCCAAGGAATCTGTATTATTCAAACCATGTTCTCTAAGTATAACACAACTAAAAAAATAGTGTCTTCAATGAATTCCTAATTCATAAGCTAAAGCTAAAGAGATTGAAAATAAATGTAAACTATTCAGTTTAGAATCAGAAAAAAAAATAGAGTAAACCCAACAAAAACAGAAAGAATATATAAAAGAGCAAAGGTGAATGAATTGGATATCAAAGAAATAGTAGAGAACTGCAGAACAGTAGAGAATCTGCAGAACCAAAACCTGGTTCTTTGAAATGGCTAATAAAATAGACAAATCTTTACCATGACTAGGGACAGGAAAAAAGGCACAAATAAACAATAATAGAAATAAAAAGGAGAGTATAACAGGCATTTTGTCATAAATATATTATAAACAAATTTATGCTAATGATTTGAAACTTAATTGAAAGGAATAATCTACTAGAAAAATATAAATTACCAAAATCATTCAATAAAAAATAAAAACCGTGAATAAACCAATGAACATTAAAGAAACTGAATAAGTGTTCAGAAGCTGCCCCCCCAAAAAAGAGGAAACATAACATAATGTGATCACTGTACAGTCAATTCTTTCCAAAATCTTCAAAGATTATCCCTTTTTCTCATATAAACTATTCCAGAGAACTGAAAAAGAGAATGGAAGAAAAAGATAGAATAACTCTTGATAGCAAAACTGGAGAAGTTAGTACAAGAAAGAAAGTTATGGACTTGTCTTTATGTGTGAACATAAATGCAGAAATTCTAAATAACATATTGTCAAGTCAAAAAGCTAATAATACATCATGATCAAATAGGGTTATTCTTGGAATGGAAGTCTGATTCAATATCAGAACATTTATTACTATAACTTGACATAGTAATTAATTAAAAGAGAAAAAATTATTTTGATGGGTAGAAAAAATATTTGTTAAAATGTAATACTCATACTCCTGATATGATGTTTTGAGACAGGCACTTCTGTAATGTTCTTCTCATAAAATCATAACCCCATTAATGATGAAAAAACCATCAGACAAATCGAAATTGAGGAAATTCTACAAAATACGTGATGAGGTAAGACCATGAAAAGTAAGGAAAGACTGGGAATCCATCCTGGGGCAGAGGAGACTCTGGAGTCATGATGACTACGTTCAGTGTCGTGTCCTGGTGGGATCCTGGAACAGAACAAGGACATTAGTGGAAAAACTGGTGAAATCCGAATAAAATCTGGAGCGTAGTCAATAGTAACTTACCAGCATTGGTTCCTGAGTTTTGAGAGATATAAGATGGTAATGGAAGATGTTAACAGTAAGCAAAACTGGCTGAGGTATATACGAGAACTCTGTACTATCTTTGCAACCTTCCTGTAAATCTGAAATTATTGCAAAATACAAAGTTTATTTAAAGGGGAAAAAAAAAAAAAACTCAACACCTACTCATGATGAAAAGTCTCAGCAAACAATGAAGAGAAAGGAGGTTCTTTAACTTGGTAGTGGTTGGTGTCTAGGGTTACTTCATGGTTTCCAGACCAGAGGTAGGGATTTCGTCTTTCTCACGTTGTAATAAGGATTCAATGAAGCGTTATGTATGAGACGGTTTGTGAGTTGATATTATTATTCCAGTGATGCCAGCTGCAAGTCGCTTTAGTGCAGCGTTCTTGACCTCGGTGCCATGCGGCATTCTGACAGCCTGTTCAAGCCTACAAATACCTTCTCAGAATGTCTGTAAATGCGTAAAATAAAACTCGCAGAGTTACTATTGTTTATATATATAATATATATGCATCTATACACACACACGAATATATATGTGTATAGGTGGGAGGGAGGGGATTAGTTAGTACACTGGAAGTCAGTCAAAATGGTTTCAACCTGGTCAGGTTGCTCATTGATTGATTGGCTTATTGATCCATTTGCTCCTTCAGTCACTCCCTTCCCCACTCATTCACTTCATAATCATTTATTGAGTGCCTGATCTGTTTCAGCAACACGCGAGATGCCAGATAATATGTAATCCCTGCTCTTCAGGAGTTTACAATCCTGCGGAAGAGTCAGACAATAAATGGATCATAACGGCAGAGCGAATGCCCAGTGCTAGGCTGGAGCGCGTGCCCGGCGCCAAGGGACACGCAAGGAAGACGGGCTCCCGGCTCTGGGGCGTGGGGCAAACTGGTCAAGGCTCCCCGACGGGGAAACGCCTGGGCCGCCTTCTGAGAGCCAAACAGGAACTGGCCAGAAGGCAGCGGGCGGTGTGGGCTAAGAGAGCGGCCGAGAGAGCTGTGCGCAGCCTGGGCTCCTCACCTGGTGGCTGCAGCATGGAGGCGGGGGGCCAGGTGCGCCGGCCGCGGGCTCACTGATGCCCGGAGACTCACAACCCAGGGCTCTGCCTGTGAGCTCTGAGCAGCCGCTGAGGGTCCTGCACAGCGGCAGTAAGAGGGTCACTCTCGCCTCGTCACAGTGGTTCAGGCTGAGGGGTAGAGAAGGAAGCGGAGGGAGCAGGAGCTGAGCCGGGCATGCGTTAGGGGTGCTGCAGGAGGCCACGGGGCCTGAGCAGGGCCGGCCGGTGGGCCAGAGGGAAGGGATCCAATCCGAGAGACGAAAGGAGGCGGAATCAACTGGCCTGGGAACCGCAGGTAGAGGTGAGGGAGAGAGAAGAAGCGGCTTCATTCCAGCCTCAGGGCTGGGCCTCTCTGGTGGATGGAAAACGCAGGGAGAAGAGTCGGAGAGGAGAGGAAGGAAAGCCTAAGGGGGCAGCTTGGGGACTTGCTGAGCGTAAGGTGACTGAGATTTCTGAGTGGACGTTCCTAGTAAGTCATTGCTTTTTTTTTTTTCCCAGAAAAGTACCTGTTAAATTTTTTGGTTGATCATGCACTCTGTCAGTTAAATAAAAATTCTACATGAAAAACCAACACACAACACGTATATATGTGTTATTATATGTAATAATAATAATATATAATCGTAATTTATAATAGTATATAATAATAATGTAATAATAGTAGTCATATATATCATAATATATAATATTCTATTATAATTATAATATTTAATACTTATTTGAATGAATAAATATATTCAATTATAATATATGATATTAATAATATTATAAATTATAATATATGCATTACTGTAAATTTTATAATAAAAACAAAAATAAAAATTCTAAAGGATGATGTCAAAAGAAAATATGAATGTAAATATTTTTCTCCCTGCACCCTGTTGGTTTAGTGAGTTCAAGGCCATAACCTCAGGGACAGGTTTAAAGTCTGAAACACATAGAGGAGCTGGTCTGCAAAGGATCTTTCTCGTAACAGAAGGCTGGCGCAGGTGCACAGAGTGGGTACCCCTCCAACTTCTGTCCTCTTCTCCTCTGCATCCTGCTGACGTTTAAAGGTGACTGAGACTTCCTATTTCAGCTCTGAGCTTTACTGCTATTGATGCTGCATCTCTGCCATTCCTGGCTTGGTGACCCCAGTGCTCCCCACCTTCCATGAGAGACAGTTTGTGAAAAAAACCCAGAATTTGGAGTCTGAAGGCCCGGGCTTGAGTCTGGTGTTGATCCCTTTCATGTATGATCTGGAACAAATCACTCTACCACTCCGAGCCGTGGTTTTTTAATCCATAAACTCCATAAACCAGAGATTATATATTTTTAACATGTGTGTATATAGCATGTATAATATATATTATATATTTTTCACATATACTATATATAATATACGTTCACATATATATTATACATAGCATATATATAATATATTATATCATACGTATTCACATATAATTATATATTAAGGATTAAATGAGGCAATGTATATGAAAGTGATTTGTGAACTAAAATTAGCATTTCCTGTGATGCCAGGAAGGACACCAGCATTATTTGTTGTTGCTTTTGTAGAAAGAATCTTAGCCGTGTGTCTACATTTCCTGTCCACATCTTCCATAGGCTATAAATACTGTGAGTTGTTCCCTAGGTCCAGAAGCAACACTGACTGACTCTGCAGTCATTAGGGTACCTTTTCTCATCCTGTCTAGGGCACTGGTTTTCAACTGGGAATGATTTTGCCTCCCAGAGGACACTTGAACATGTCTTGAGACATTTTGGTTGCTATGAGTGAGGGTGAGGGCTAGTGTTGGTATCTAGTGGGTAGAGACCAGGGATGGGACTAAACATCCTACAGCATACGGGATGGTCCCACAATGAGAATATTAAGTGTCAGTAGTGCAGAGATTGACAACCTTCCCTGAATTGTTAATCCGTCTTTCAAACCTATGTTCCCAAGAAGAATCTGGATGTGTTTGTGTGAGATGTAGAAAGAAGCTGACTGGGGTAAAGCATGGTAGTTGGGGTTGTTGAATTCCGTTTTCCATGAAGGGTCACTTACCTGCATTAGCAGAAGTCCCTGGCCTGGCCTTGGGCACTGTGCAGAGGACAGACTGACCCCTCCTGGAGATGAGACTGGAGAGCTTGTCCTGCAGGGTAAGATGATGGAGAAAGAGGGCAGCTTGTGCTCTGTCTTCACTTATCGATGTTACCTTTTTAGTGGGCATTACTTGTCTGGTGGTGAAAACCTACTGAATTTCAATTTCACATAAATACCAGCACCACTTTACTGCTTTCTCTTCTACTCTTTTTTTCTCCCTTCTATTTAGTTCTCTGGCTTTTTCAGCACGCTTATACTCTTTGACATTTCTGTGAAGTCGAAAAATCCCTGTGTATCAGATCCCCATTCTCACGTTCTTCCCCCTCTTGCTTTTACAGACCTCCTTATGTAACACCCATCAGTGATGAGGAGATGCCCTCTACAGCCTTGGCTCCGTTTTTGAAATCCTAAGACTTGTCTTGACCTCCATTTCCTGATCACAGCAGAATAATCAGTTACCAAAGGCAACTGGGATATTTTCATTCCTACCCTTGGTGCCTTATCCTGATGCATTCTATTGATTTCCCAAAACAGAAATTGAGTTGATCCTATGAATTATGAATTATTCAGTCTAATAGCATGGAAATAATAAGGCAAAATCATGAAACTACAATCTGTCCCAAAGTTATCTACTTGTAGATGTTTATCAAGCTAAGAAACTTGCCATATGTGTAACATATTATCTGAAGGAAAGGAAAATCTCTACTTTTTCTAGAAAATCCTGACATTGTATGTTATTTTTGTTCCATCTTATTATATTGCCGTCGCTTCTTGTCACAGGTGAATCAAATGGCTGTATCCATTCATCTCTCTCTGTTAGCTCCTCATAATAGTGATTCTGAGTGGTTTCTGTTTACACAAGGTGTTCAACCTCATTCTACAAAAGGTCTGAAAACATCTTTTTTTTTCTTTTTGGTGAGGAAAATCAGCCCTGAGCTAACATCTGTGCTAACCCTCCTCTTTTTGCTGAGGAAGACTTGCCCTGAGCTAACATCTATTGCCAATCCTCCTCCTTTTTTTTCCCCAAAGCCCCAGTAGATGGTTGTATGTCATAGTTGCACATCCTTCCAGTAGCCGTATGTGGGACGTGGCCTCAGCATGGCCGGAGAAGCGGTGCGTCGGTGCACGCCCGGGATCCAAACCCAGGCCGCCAGTAGCGGAGCGTGCGCACTTAACCGCTAAGCCACTGGCCCAGCCCTGAAAACATCTTTTAAGTCCAATTTGTTCTTGTATTTTGCCTTACAGACTAACCTGTTTTCAAAATGCCTCTTCAGAAATGATACACTTGAATTTTTCTCACAGTGGCTTTTGTCCAAACATCTCTAAGTGCTTTGGCGATAATATCCCATTCGTTTTCACAATATTCCTCTGAAAATGTAGACAATATTATGCCACCTTGCACATGGTCAAAATACAGCATGTGGGAGTTGATTAACTCTCTTTGCACCATGCTTCTAAATTGTCCATTCTTTTTGCATCCTGTCAGCCCGTGGAATGTAATTAATTCTCTTCTGAACATCCTTGCAGTTAGCTGAATATCCCTTATAAAGCTCAGTCTCAACTCTCAACAATAGTTACTTGAGAATGTCCTGTCTTCCTTCATTAGCCTGTAGGTTTAGTATCCATGTCCAATGGATGTGAGTTCGCATACTGAACTCAACACAGTTCAATGTATAGAACCACAAGAGTTTAATTTAAGATCCAAATAAAAAGGACTATGAGCATTACAAACGGATGCATTGTTTAATATATTATATAAACACACTTGTATATTTATTTCTTGAATATAGAAAAATGAAAATTTGGCATTTTTATAGGATGTTAGTAGTGTGCTTGTTTTCACTGCACTTTACTTAATTATTTAATTCTCATGACAATCTCATTATTTAGGCAGGGTTGACATCCCCAATTTAAAGATGAGTAAACTGAGACTGGGAGAGGTATGCTTGCCATCCCTATGGCTTAAATCTAGTAAGGAATAGAGTGCTTCCCATCATATGATGCATATGGCAATTCTTTCCATTGCCTCTTACATTCATTCTTTCCTATTCCCACTATAACATTTTCTCTAAAACTCTCCTAACCAATCTTGCCTCCATGTCTGCCTCCTATGTTCAGGATATCTAATTTCCCTAAAACCTGGCTTTTATCATATTTCTCCCTTACTTGAAAATCATCAATAATTACCAATTTCCCCAAGTAAAATAATAAATATACATATAGCTCTCTGCCCCCAGTTCCTGACGCAGAGTTCCTAAAACTCTTATAATTCCCTAGGTAGTAGGGGTGCTAGGAGCATCTTTGGTTCTAACATTTGAACTTTGACCCTGGTTCCTGACACAGAGCTAAATCCTTTGGAATTGCCTGGGTGATAGGAGCATCTTTTGTTCTAATGAGGCGACTCCGGGTGGACTCCTGAATAGCTTCAGGATGGGGACCGGTCACCAGAAAGACAAGCCGTGATTAGAAGCTTAGAACTTTCAGCCCACCCTCTGTTCTCTAGAGAGTGGATAGGGGCTGGAGATCGAGTTAGCAATCAATCATGCCTACGTGATGAAGCCTCCATAAAAATCCCCGAGGTACGGGGTTCAGACCGCTTCCAGGTTGGTGAACACATCCTCATGCTGGGAGGGTGGTGCGCCCCATGTCCATGTGGACAGAAGCTCCTGAGCTCCAGATCCTTCCAGACCTCACCCTATGTACCTCTTCATCTGGCCATTTCCTTTAAAATATCCTTTGTAATGAATCGACAATAGTAAGTAAACTGCTTTCCTGGGTCTGTGAGCTGCTCTATCAAGTGATTCAACCCAAGGAAGGGGTTGTGGGAACCTCCCACTTGTAGCCAAGTCGGACAGAAGTTGTGGGTAATCTAGAGACCCACTACTTGCAACTGGCCTCTAAAGTGGGGGGCTGTCTTACAGTGTCTGCACTAACTCTTATTAGTATCAGAATTGAAATGAATTATAGGACTCTCAGCTGGTGTTTGAGAATTGGTTGACAGGGCAAACACTCACACATCTGGTGTTGTGAGTGTGAGAAGTAGAGGAGAAACACACGAGTTTCCTCTTACAGACTCTCAAAAGGAAATAGAAAATATGTAGCAGATCAGTGAAGGTCTAGCATAATATAATTTGTAAGTTGTTCTCCTAGACCTTCCTCTCACACAAAATTTCTGTTCTCCACACTGGTCTGTTTACTGTCCTGAACATGCTGTGCACTCCTGGCCTCGGGGTGCACGATCACCGCATGTGCCGTGCCCCACTCTCTGCTGAATAAAACGTTATGTGATCCCCGAGGCCCAACCACACCCACCTCCGCTCAAGAGCCTTTCTTTCGCAACCGCAGTAGAAATGCACTCACCAGTGTTTAAGACTCATTACTGCCTGCTTCTTAAGCATTTTATGCATCTTTCTATCCCCCAGGAAGCCTAATACAACATCTTCTACGTGGGAGAGATTTGGTTAATATGCGTTGCTTGGTTGATACCATTGAAAATATGAAATTAAGCAGAAAATTTACTCTTGGGGGAAAAAAAGGATGCTTAACTATTGTCCACCTGCAGAAATGTTAGAAGTTTTGTACTAGTATTACAGCATGAGTGGTGTTATTCTTACCAGACCCTTTTTTTTTTTATTATTGAGGTCATGTTGGTTTAGAACATTATATAAATTTCAGGTGTACATCATTATGTTTTGACTTCTGCATAGACTGCATCGTGTTCACCACCAAAAGTCTAGTTTCCATTCGTCACCATACACATGTGCCCCTTTACCCCTTTTGGCCTCCTCCAACCCACTTCAACTCTGGTAACCACCAATCTCATTCTCCATATCTATGTGTTTGTTTGTTTATCTTCCACCTATGAGTGAAATCATATGGTAATTATGTTTCTCTGTCTGACTTATTTCACTTAGCATAACACCCTCAAGGTCCATCCATGTTGTTACAAATGACACGATTTCATCTTTTTTATAGCTGAGTAGTATTCCACTGTGTGTTTGTGTGTGTGTGTGTGTGTGTACACACACACACACACACACATATATATATATATACACCACATCTTCTTTATCCATTCATCTGTTGATGGGCACTTAGATTGCTTCCAAGTCTTGGCTATTGTGAACATTGCTGCAATGAACATAGTGGTGCATATATCTTTTTGAATTAGTGTTTTCATGTACTTTGGATAAATACCCAGAAGTGGAATGGCTGAACTGTGTGGTATTTCTAGTCTTAATTTTTCTTTTCTTTTCTTTTTTTTTTTTTGCTGAGGAAGATTTGCCCTGAGCTAACATCTGTTGCCAATCTTCCTCTGTTTTGTATGTGAGCTGCCCTCACAGCATGACAGACGGGTGGTGTAGGTCCGTGTCCAGGAACCAAACACAGGCTGCCGAAGTAGACATGCTGAACTTAACCACTAGGCCACCAGGGCTGGCCCTCTATTCTTAATATT